>NC_041388.1:389018838-389021548 GCF_002162155.2 Triticum dicoccoides | reverse complement strand
CAAAGAAAACAAAAACCCCAGCCACAGAAATGCTGACGCGTGGATGCCTATTGGTCCCGATTGGTGCCACCAACCGGGACCAAAGGGTCTCCTATCTGGGCTCCGCCCACAGGCCACGTGGAGGCCCATCTGTCCCGGTTCTGGATTGAACCGGGACTAAAGGGACAGGGCATTAGTACCGACCCTTTAGTCCCGGTTCAGGAACCGGGACAAAAGGCCCTTACGAACCGGGACAACAGGCCCTTTTTTTACCAGTGCGCCGCTGCCTTGACGGCGAGTTTGCCAAGATCGACGAGGAGTGATCGCTTAGCGACTGTTCTGCCAACGCCGGTCGCGACAAGGTCGCCGCTAGGGCTCCGAAGGCCACGTCGGTAGTGGTCACAACGACACTTCGCACAACGCAGCAGGAGGCGGAGCGGCTCCCCTGCGAGCGGCAGGTAGTCGCGGCCCTCCGGTGTCGTACCTCTGCTGGAGGGACCACGACGATGACGACGACGATGGCACCGACGGAGACGGCGGAGCGGCAGGGCGTGGCGGCCACGAGTACGAGGTGGTCGTCGGGCATAGGGTTCATGTTCTTTTTCTAGTTTTTTAGTTAAACGGTCGAAATATCGACCTTTTTATGTAAATTATATCCAAACTTGAATGAAATCCGTTCGATTTGATCGAATTTCTTGAGGTTGGTTTGAATTGTTGGCTGGATGTACGCGACTGGGTTGGATGTCGTCCTCTCGTATCCGTGTCCGCAAACTGATCCTCGCGTCTTTTCATGGACGAATGCGGAAAAAAATTGTTGATTACTGTTAAACATGTTCTTAGGTGTTACTCCCTCTGTTCATAAATATTTGTCTTTCTAGATATTTCAAATGGACTACCACAGTATATAGACATATTTTAGAATGTGGATTCATTCATTTTGCTTCGTATGTAGTCACTTATTGAAATCTCTAGAAAGACAAATATTTAAAAACGGAGGGAGTATAAGAAAGAAGGGAAAGAAAGCATCCGCGTTGCACATACAGGGCCAAGGCATGCATGCATTGCATGCACACTAGGAACAGATGAACAACCAAGCGAGGAAGCATTCGTGTACATGCATGCGTATAGATGGTGACCAAATGCCAAGATTAGTGGTGTTTCGTCTTTGCCATCTCAGCGCCAACCGGAAGAGTGTGGGTCAGGGCCAAACGCCAGGCACCGTGGCGTCTCCTATGCAACCCAGACGCCATGAATGTTGGCGTGACCAAAAAAAGATCAGATTCGAAAATATTTCAGAAACAGGGTCAATTCGTGCTTAAGTTTGCCGTATAGGTTAGAACAGAAATTTTGTCCCCTCACCTCAGTGCAGCCAAAGCAAACGCTCGGAACCGTGCGTACCATGGGACGCGACGGCGACGAGACATCTCTTTTGCTTGTCAGCAGCTCAGCATCGCATTGTTGTTACCCGTACCGTTTGGGACAGCGGAGTAATGTGATCCAACCCCAGAGGCGATCGCCCGGGGTAAGTGCCAGACACAGGGCTATGGGCCTCGGAGCGGCATCGGCAAAGTGTGCGTCCACGTTGCCGAGGAGGATAGAGGCGCCATCGTCGACCGATTCGGATCGAGCGAGCTAGGATTTGCCCGAAAAAGGTAGTAGCGCACGTGTCGCCAACACCAGACCTGATGGGATCGCGCGATGTTACTTGCCCCCGCAGCTCCTGTCACTCCCCTAAGCATCTCCAACAGCTCGTCTAATCGGATGTGTATATGCGTTTTACACCACGAGGGCCAAAAACTGGGGTCCAGCAGCTCGTCTAAACGGACGTGCAAATATACACATTGTCCAAATCGGTCTCGAAGACGTCCACGCGTGTCACACCCTAGCTAGTCATGCATCAGAGTGTGTGCATCATGTTTAAAATTCCATTTAATTTGAAATGGGGATTTGTGAAACCCTCAGAATCATTTCTAAAAATGACCCAAATAAAAATTTCTCCAAAAGGGTCCAAGAAAATGCTCATGTTGCTCTCTGAAAATATTGGACAGAGATAAAAATCAAACCAATATTTTTAAGAGCTCATACGTATTTATTTTGGGCATTTAGAATTAATGCATAAATATTTGCTTTGGAAATATATTAGTTATATATATTAATATATGTCCAAATATTATGCCATTTATAAAGGAGCTCTGGAATAATATATCTAGCTCCTGCAAAAATTGGCATAAGGTAAATAAATGATTTAATATTTTTTTAAATCAAAACAAATGTCAGAAATTAGAAAAAGAAAAATAAATAAAAGGAGGAGCTTACCTGGGCTCCTCCCTGTCCGGCCCAGCCAGCTGGCGGCCCAGCCAGCAGGCGGCCCAGCCCGCCTCCCTCCTCTATCGTCTTCGTCCACGACAGAGGGAGGGGAGTGTGGCCGGCGCGCGCGCGCGCCACCGCGCCACGCCACCTGCTCGCCTGCCTGCCTGCCCCTCCCCTCCTCGTCTCGATGCCCCGGACGACGCCACGCCCTCCCCCCTGCTCTCTCTCACTCTCCCGCGGTTCTTCCCTCCTCTCCCTCGCTCTCTCTCTCACGGCCGAACACCACCATCGCCGCCGTTCGCCATAGCAGCCGTCACCGGCCACCCCTCGCCCCTCCGCTGAGCTCAGGAGCTCCGCCGCGACCCCCTCTTCCTCCCCACCAAGCCAAGCCCCTCCGGAAGCCCTGCATCGCCGCCCACGT
>NC_041388.1:389008436-389018733 GCF_002162155.2 Triticum dicoccoides | reverse complement strand
CGCTCTCTCTCTCACGGCCGAACACCACCATCGCCGCCGTTCGCCATAGCAGCCGTCACCGGCCACCCCTCGCCCCTCCGCTGAGCTCAGGAGCTCCGCCTCGACCCCCTCTTCCACCCCACCAAGCCAAGCCCCTCGGGAAGCCCTGCATCGCTGCCCACGTCGCCGTTCCCCTCCTCGGCCACCGGAGATCGTCGTCGTCGAATCGAGAGCTACCGGACGTCCCTGAGCCCGCTAACCATCCCTGCAGCTCCGCGGTGAGCCACTGACCCGATTCCCCCTTGCCCCGTCGTCCCTAGCATCCTGTAGCTGCCGCCCCCTTGAGCTCCGAAGCTCGCCGCCGCCGTGCCTCGTCGCCGCCGTGGCTGGAGCCGTTGTAGCTCGAAGCCGAGCACACCATCGTGCTCCACACCTCACCAGGAGCACGTAGCACGCACCAACGCCTCCTCTAGCGCCCTGCATCGCCTAACCCGCCGTTGGCCGAACTCCGGCCGCCGCTCGCGAGCTCGCCGTCGTCGGTACCGGCCACCTCAGGCACGGCCACCACCACCGTTCGACGCGCGGGAGCAAGGGCTCTCCAACGAGCCCAAGCACGGCCTCGCCCGTGCCCTGTAGCGCGTTTCCGCATCGCGCCGCCGTCTCGGGCCTCGTCGGCGTCGTGTCGCCGGTGGGTTTGACCCAGCTTGACCACGGCAGGACACCCCCTGTGTCCCTGACAGGTGGGCCCAACCCTGTTAGCTAATTAGGATTAGCACTAACCGAATTAGTTAAACTAACTACCCCCCTGACACTGACCAGTGGGCCCCAGCGCCACTAATTCCTAATTAGGATTAAATTAACCCTGTTAAACCCCCCTGTCACTGACGTGTGGACCCCACACGTCAGGTTTGACCCCAGCCAGCCGTAGTTGACCGCTGACGTCATGCTGATGTCATGCTGGCGCAATATATATATTTCTGGATTTAATTTAAATCTGGAAATTCCAGAATATTATTTAAACTTCAAAAATTCATAACTTTTATTCTGTAACTCTAAATTAGACAAATTATATATGAAAAATGATCAGAAAAATCCAATCTATCCATCTGTACTATTTTCATGCATGATCAAACAAGTTAAATTGATGTTTTAAGCAGAACAAGGAAAAGCACTTTAAAAGGCCATGTTTGAGTTTGAAATTTGAATCTTTGATTCAAATTTGTTCAAACCCTTCTGGTTTTAGTTGCATTAGCCTAACACACTCATATTGCCATGTTTCATGCATGCATCATATTGTTGCACATTGTTTGGTGATGGTTGTGTATCGGTGTCCTTTGCGACAGGTTCTGCCTCCGAGGAGTACCGTGATTACCCTAACGAAGAACCGTATCAGTGCATCGAACCATCAGGCAAGCAACCAACCATTTGATCATATCGATACAATCCCATGTTCTCGCTCCTGCCCTCTTTTACTGCATTAAGACAACGCGTTTCAAACTGCTGTGTGCTACGGTAGTTGAACCCATTTCCTCTGCATGACCTGTCATTGCCACAGTAACTAGATGAAACCCACTAGCATGTGTAGGAGTTGTATGAGCCATATGTATGTGTTGTTCCTACCTTGCTATGCCTGCTATGCTTAGAGTCGTGTCAGGTCTGGTTCATCTGGGTGATGGGCTAGAGTGAAATGATTATGTCGGTAATGAGAGTGGTGTGGTGAACACGATTTGGTAAAGGTATCGATGAGAGGCCATGTAGGAGTACATGGTGGGTTGTTTCATTGAAGCCGACCTTAAGCACTGAGATCTGTATGTGTGTTTTAAGATACAGCTACTACCATGCATTGGGCCCTGAAATATGACCCCGCTCGACTTCTTATTCACCCTAGCTCTCTGTCCAGGAGTTGCAAGTAGTTTCTAGTGTTTGTAGCCTACTGGAGGCCGTGGACAGCGCTGACCGTAGGGGTGGGCTGTGATCTGGTAGGTACGTGGCACGGTGTACCGAATACCCGTTAGGTATCTCGGGAACCCTGTTCACATCGTTCGGGGCCGTATGGGAAACCTCGGCCGGACTCCCTGCGGATGGAACCTGGATAGGCGATAAACCTGGACTAGAGGCTTAAGTGTTTAGGTAGGTCGTGGTCTACACCCACGTCGGCTTTCGCTTGAAGTCTGCCGAGCACATGTCGTGTGCAGACGCTAAGTGGTAGAAACATGTATGAAGAAGTACACCCCTGCAGGGTTATCATAATCTATTCGAATAGCCGCGTCCGCGGTAAAGGACTACTTGGTTGCCTATACAGTTCATAGACAAGTAAATGGAAACTACTAAAAGCCTCAAGATAAGTGTGAGTGCCGAGGATGGCTCTTCCGTAGGAAGACGGAGGCGGATCCTCGGTAGTGTATTGAATTGGTGAGTAGTGGACTCGTGTGCGCAAAACCATTTCAAGTTAAAGTATCGTAGGATAGTCTAGCCAAGAGTCAAAGCTGGCTTGCTGCAATAACTCCACCAACCCTTCTTGATAATATGCATGTATGTAGGATCTGATGTAAGTCTTGCTGAGTACCTTTGTACTCATGTTGCTATAATCTACATTTTTACAGAAGACGCTGCAACCCCTTCTGATGGGTTCTATGTAGACGTTGACATCAACGAGTAGGCTAAAGGCCCAGGTGGTGACCCTGAGCTTGTGAAGGACCATGTAGTATAGCTAGGCTTTCCAAGCCTCTTTTATTTTACTAGTTGTCTGTACTCAGACAAGTTACTTCCGCTGCTGGTTTGTATGACTGTATGACTTGAATGTTGGGTCGTGAGACCCGTACCTTTGTGTATGTTATGTATGGCTCCCTGAGCCTTAAATAAAGTACTTGTGTCGTAGAGTCATGTTGTGATGCTTCGTTGTATTTGCACATATCGAGCATATTGCGTGTATGATTGAAATGCTTGGTATGTGTGGGATCTGACTATCTAGTTGTTTATCTTTAGTAGCCTCTCTTACCGGGAAATGTCTCCTAGTGTTACCGCTGAGCCATGGTAGCTTGCTACTGCTCTGGAACACTTAGGCTGGCCGGCATGTGTCCTTCTTCGTTCCTGTGTCTGTCCCTTCGGGGAAATGTCACGCTTTGAGTACCGGAGTCCTGTTAGCCCGCTACAGCCCGGTTTACCGGAGTCCTGCTAGCCCAGTGCTACAGCCCAGACCCACTTGCTGATGACCGACACGTTCGAAGCTGGGTCATGAATGCCTGTCCCTGTAGGTCTGTGCCACTTTGGGTTTACGACTAGTCATGTCAGCCCGGGCTCCTTATCATATGGATGCTAGCGACACTATCATATACGTGAGCCAAAAGGCGCAAACGGTGCCGGGCAAAGGTAAGGCGACACCCGTGGGGATACCGTGCGTGAGGCCGCAAAGTGATATGAGGTGTTACCGGCTAGATCGATGTGACATCGAGTCGGGGTCCTGACAGCGTTGGCATCAGAGCCGGACTGCCTGTAGGTTCTCCAAGCCAAACTGGTCGATGTTGAGTCTAGAAATTCTTTAGTTATATGTAGGGGAATTGTTTGTGGGTTGGAACGTAAGGCTCTTTTTACTCCTTTATCTAATGACATTCTGATCTGAGTCAGTCTATTCTTCCACCGGGGGTTAAGGAATTAGGATCTATTCTCTCTATCAGGATCACGTGTTACTAATCAGTAGTACCTTATAAGTTTGATGGATACAAGCCTAGTTCAGTTCTTATACCACGTTATGTTGTTAGGATGGTCTCAGAACTTTGATATGATGATGTTGAGTGTGTATGAAATCCTTTGTCAAATGTCTCAAAATCCTTCTTGAGCATTTACAGCTGTTATGCTGCCGAAATTTTGCTAGCAATTCTAATGCCTTTGCATTATGATTGTGCTTTCAGATGGCCACTCGCGACCTCAATCAAGTGGTTCGCCTGACTCGATGCCTAGATGTACCCGGCCATACTGCCATGTTGGTCAGGGTAATGACTGAGGCTGGATACCATTGGTATCCTGAGTACACGGTCGAACAGCAATTTCGGGACTTCAATCAAAGCCAGTATCTCTGCACTGTCAGGATATTTCCATCTTATCCTGGATCCACCGAGCCCCTTCACTGCTCCTATGGACTCGGGGTTACTATTGAGATGGCTGTGCAGGACGCCGCCTACTCTATGATGACCATCATGCGAGTCAGATCTGGACTATTTCGGGACTCTGATTTCCGGTATATGCCAGGATCACTTCCGGGAGCACAAGGGTATCTCCAGGCTATCTATGCTGACCCCACTCAGGAGGATTCACGGACTCGCACCACTGCTGAGATGCTCGAGGATAAGGACCGTGAAAATCGGGCCTTGAGGTTAGAGCTCTTCAATACCCGTGCTGACCACTGGGCCACTTTGACTCGGTTCGCACCGGCGGTGCAAGCTGGATATTCGGATATGCGCGATCTCTATCCTGTGAGATCTGCTCTGCCAGACGTGATGGGTTGGCGTGATGTAGGAGGCATCACCCCACCTCGCGGTCCCCGCAGGCCACCGTCTGTTGGTCCAAGGCCTCATCCTAGCCCCTATGGTCCACAAGCTCCGCGAGATCGTCTGTTTCTGGATGATCATGTTGAGCTTCCAGGCTATGGAGGTGACTTCTACGAGGACGACTACGGATCGGTCTGAGTTAGTGGTTGTATCACTAGTTCGCACTAGCTGTGTCGTTTATCGTCCTGTGTGACTCGTGGGATATGACCTAGTTGTAATCTTTCCGGAGGTGTAGAAAAATAATGTATAGGAGCTTGGAATGCCTCCGATGAGATGTAATCCTCTTTTCACCGTAATAGTACTTTGTTTGGTCTTGTACTAAACCCTGTATGGTGTGTATGACGATGGAATAAAAGAAGCAGTTTCTGTATCTACCATGTCATACGGATGATCATCTTGCATTTCGAGTTATTCCTTACATTTTATATCCTATGTCGGAATTTTATCATCCTGACTAAATCATTGTCTTGTTTACCTAGGATGGTCAACACGCGCACTAACCCTGCTCCTCAAGAGCAGGCCGAAGGCAGTGAAGTCAGGGATGCAAATCTGCCTCATCCTCCTTCCCTAGCCGAGGTTATGATGGAAGCTGAGAGAAACAAGCGGGAGACCAACCGTTTGTTGGAGCGTATTGAACAGAACACAGCACACCATCAGAGGACTAACGTGGTGTCACTCAGTGATTTTATCAAATTACACCCACCCACGTTCCACCACTCCGTCGAGCCTCTCGACGCTGATGACTGGCTTCGCAGTATCTCTCACAAACTGCGTTCCGCGCTGGTAGCGGAGGCTGACAAGGTCACCTTTGCTGCATATCATCTTGAAGGCCCCGCCAGTCTATGGTGGGAGAATTATGGAGCTATGCGCCCAGCGGGCCATGTCACTACTTGGGCTGAATTCAGCGAGGCTTTCCGTGAACATCACATTCCGGAGGGTCTCATGGACCATAAACATGAGGAATTTTGCAGTTTCACTCAGGGCCGACTTTCTGTGGATGCTTACAGCAGGGAGTTTGGTAACCTCGCACGATATGCAACTGAGGAAGTGTCTACTGACGCCAAGAAGCAAGCAAGGTTCCGTAAGGGACTTAGTCCTGAGCTTCGCCGTGACCTCCGTCTGCATGAGTGCACATCTTTTCAGAAACTTGTCAACAAGGCCATCAGTGCTGAAACTGGTCAGACTGACTATGACGCAACCCACAAGCATGGCCGTGACATGGGTTCCTCATCCGGTGCTGGTCCTCAGAAGCGCCGCGTGTGGGTACCCAACACCGCCCTGCCACCCAGGTTCACACCGAGGCCATCTTTCCAGGCGCCTCGCCCTGTTCAACAGTCTGCACCGGCCAAGCCCTATGGGGGTCCAACTAACAATGCTCCTCCACGTACCAGTTCCGTGACTTGTTTCAAGTGTGGGGAATCTGGCCACTATATGCGTGAGTGTCCCCAGACCAACCCCAACCAGTCTGCTAAAGCTGTTGGCCGTGGCAAGCCGACAGGAAAAGTATTCCACGCCAAGCCGGTCACCGCTTCACGTGGCCATGTCAACTGTATCTCGGCCGAAGAAGCTCAAGAGGATCCCAACGTCGTTCTCGGTACGCTTCTTGTTAATTGCCACCCGGCATCAGTTCTTTTCGATACAGGAGCCTCTCATTCTTTTATATCTGAAAATTATGCTCGTTTGCATAACGTCGCTTTCGGTGATATGCCAACCTCTATGGTAATTCAAACTCCGGGATCCAAATGGCAAACTTCTAGAGTAAGCCATGGAAATGAAATCCAAGTCGACAGACTTGTTTTCCTCGCGTCTTTGATAGCCCTTAAATCTTCAGATATTAATATCATTCTGGGTATGGACTGGATGTCGGCTCATCAAGCCAAAATTGATTGCTTCTCTAGGACTGTTCAACTCACCCATCCTTCGGGGAAGATAGTCAGTGTCTTGACCCGAATAGCCAAGCGACAATTATATTCTCTTAACGCCAGCCCTTTGCCAGACCTTGAGGACGTGCCGGTAGTCCGTGACTTCCCGGATGTCTTTCCAGAAGAATTGCCAGGTGTTCCACCTGACAGGGATGTTGAGTTCGTAATAGACCTCATCCCAGGAACCGTTCCGATTGCTAGAAGACCCTATAAGATGGCACCACTAGAACTAGCCGAGCTTAAGAAACAACTCAATGAGTCCTTGAAAAAGGGTTTCATCCGACCTAGCTCATCTCCGTGGGCTTGCCCCGTCCTATTCGTCAAGAAGAAGGATGGTACGGACCGGATGGTTGTAGATTACCGACCTGTCAATTTGGTCACAATTAAGAACAAATATCCGCTTCCCAGGATCAACGACCTGTATGATCAGCTCGCTGGATCCTCAGTCTTGTCCAAGATGGATTTGAGGTTGGGCTACCATCAAATCAAAATCAGAAACGGGGACATTCCTAAAACGGCCTTTGTTACTCGTTATGGCCAATACGAGTACACCGTCAGGTCCTTCGGTTTAACCAACGCTCCAGCCACCTTTTCTCGGTTAATGAACTCAATCTTCATGGAGTATTTGGATAAATTCGTCGTGGTTTATCTCGATGATATACTCATCTACTCCAAGAACGAGGAAGAACATGCCGAACATCTAAGGCTAGTGTTGAAGAAACTTCGAGAGCATCGCCTTTATGCCAAATTTTCTAAATGTGAATTCTGGTTGTCAGAAGTGACCTATCTGGGTCATGTAATATCTGGTAAAGGTATTGCTGTTAACCCTGAGCGAGTTCAAGCCGTCCTTAATTGGACTCCACCTGAATCGGTCAAGCAAGTTCGGAGTTTTCTGGGCTTAGCGAGCTATTGTCGTCGCTTTGTCGAGAACTTCTCCAAAGTTGCCAAACCTCTAACCGAACTCCTCAAGAAAGATAAGAAGTTCGAATGGACTCCACAATGTGAGCACAGCTTTCAGGAACTGAAAAGACGCCTGACTTCTGCTCCCGTACTGGTACCGCCAGACTTCTCCAAGGACTTTGTTATCTACTGCGACGCCTCGCGACAAGGACTAGGTTGCATTCTCATGCAAGATCGACACGTAATTGCCTACGCCTCACGGCAATTGCACCCACATGAGGAGAATTATCCTACTCATGATCTAGAGCTTGCAGCCGTAGTCTATGCACTCAAGACCTGGCGACATTACCTCATCGGTAATCGTTGCGAAATATTCACTGATCACCAAAGTCTAAAGTACATTTTCACCCAACCGGATATAATCTCAGGCAAAGACGTTGGGTTGAATTGATCACAGACTTCGACTTAGGAATAACCTACACCCCAGGGAAAGCCAACGTCATGGCTGATGCGCTAAGTCGTAAATCTTATTGTAACAACCTGATGTTACAACAAAGTCAACCGCTTCTCCATGAGGAATTTCGGAAGCTTAACCTTCACATTGTACCTCAAGGTTTTCTTTCCACCTTGGTAGCAAAACCTACTCTTACGGATCAAATCATCGCTGCCCAAAAGCGAGATAAGGGAATATCTAAAATCAAAGAGAACATGGCTAGCAGAGGTGCTAGTTGTTTCTCCACAAATGATCATGGTGTTGTGTACTTTGAGAACCGTCTAGTGGTTCCCAAGAACCAGCATCTACGGCAGTTGATCCTTAAGGAGGCTCATGAGTCTCCTCTCACCATTCATCCCGGTAGTACTAAGATGTATCAGGACCTACGCCAGAGGTTCTGGTGGACTAGGATGAAGAGAGAAATTGCTCAGTATATTGCTAATTGCGACGTCTGTCGTCGTGTAAAAGCAGAGCATCAACGGCCTGCTGGCACCCTTCAACCCTTAGCTATTCTTGAATGGAAATGGGATAAAATTGGTATGGATTTCATTACCGGTTTTCCCAGGACCAAGAGAGGGAATAATGCTATCTTCGTCGTTGTCGATCGTCTTTCCAAAGTAGCCCATTTCCTACCTGTTCGTGAGAGTATAACCGCTAGCCAGCTGGCAGACTTATACATCTCCCGTATAGTGTCTCTTCATGGTGTTCCTTTGGAAATTAACTCGGATCGAGGAAGCCTTTTCACCTCTCGATTTTGGGAAAGCTTCCAAAATGCTATGGGGACCCGTCTCTCCTTTAGCACCGCCTTCCACCCTCAGTCGAGTGGTCAAGTGGAACGCGTCAACCAGATTCTAGAAGACATGCTTCGAGCCTCTGTTATCTCATTCGGAATGGACTGGGAGAAGTGCCTTCCATTTGCCAAATTCACTTACAACAACAGCTATCAATCTAGCTTGGGTAAGGCCCCTTTTGAAGTTCTCTATGGACGACGGTGTCGAACACCCCTTAACTGGTCAGAGACCGGGGAAAGACAATTCTTTGGCCCGGATATGATTCAGGAAGCAGAAGAACAAGTTCGTATCGTTCGTGAAAAGTTGAAAACAGCCCAATCTCGTCAAAAGAGTCAATATGACCGAAAACATAAGGCTATGACTTTCGAGGTTGACGAGAAGGCTTATCTTCGGGTCACCCCTCTGAAGGGAACCCATCGCTTCGGTATCAAAGGCAAATTGGCTCCTCGTTACATTGGACCTTTTCGCATTCTCGCCAAACGAGGAGAAGTTGCCTACCAGTTGGAACTACCTCCGCACCTCTCCAGAGTCCACGATGTTTTCCACGTTTCTCAACTCAGGCGTTGCTTCTCGGATCCTATCCGTGGAGTGGACCACGAAACGCTTGATCTCCAAGATAATCTTACATATCGAGAGTACCCCGTTCGTATCCTCGATCAGGCCGAACGTACCACCCGACGTCATAATATCAAGTTTCTCAAAGTACAATGGTCGCACCATTCTGAGGATGAAGCAACTTGGGAAAGGGAGGATCGTCTTCGACTCGAGTATCCCGCCTTCTTCCCGGAGGAACCCAAATCTCGGGACGAGATTCTTTTGAGTGGGGGTGAGTTGTCACACCCTAGCTAGTCATGCATCAGAGTGTGTGCATCATGTTTAAAATTCCATTTAATTTGAAATGGGGATTTGTGAAACCCTCAGAATCATTTCTGAAAATGACCCAAATAAAAATTTCTCCAAAAGGGTCCAAGAAAATGCTCATGTTGCTCTCTGAAAATATTGGACAGAGATAAAAATCAAACCAATATTTTTAAGAGCTCATAGGTATTTATTTTGGGCATTTGGAATTAATGCATAAATATTTGCTTTGGAAATATATTAGTTATATATATTAATATATGTCCAAATATTATGCCATTTATAAAGGAGCTCTGGAATAATATATCTAGCTCCTGCAAAAATTGGCATAAGGTAAATAAATGATTTAATATTTTTTTAAATCAAAACAAATGTCAGAAATTAGAAAAAGAAAAATAAATAAAAGGAGGAGCTTACTTGGGCTCCTCCCTGTCCGGCCCAGCTAGCAGGCGGCCCAGCCCGCCTCCCTCCTCTGTCGTCTTCGTCCTCGACAGAGGGAGGGGAGTGTGGCCGGCGCGCGCGCGCCACCGCGCCACGCCACCTGCTCGCCTGCCTGCCTGCCCCTCCCCTCCTCGTCTCGATGCCCCGGACGACGCCACGCCCTCCCCCTGCTCTCTCTCACTCTCCCGCGGTTCTTCCCTCCTCTCCCTCGCTCTCTCTCTCACGGCCGAACACCACCATCGCCGCCGTTCGCCATAGCAGCCGTCACCGGCCACCCCTCGCCCCTCCGCTGAGCTCAGGAGCTCCGCCTCGACCCCCTCTTCCTCCCCACCAAGCCAAGCCCCTCGGGAAGCCCTGCATCGCCGCCCA
>NC_041388.1:388974690-389008044 GCF_002162155.2 Triticum dicoccoides | reverse complement strand
CGTCCCCGAGCCCGCTAACCATCCCTGCAGCTCCGCGGTGAGCCACTGACCCGATTCCCCCTTGCCCCGTCGTCCCTAGCATCCTGTAGCTGCCGCCCCCTTGAGCTCCGAAGCTCGCCGCCGCCGTGCCTCGTCGCCGCCGTGGCTGGAGCCGTTGTAGCTCGAAGCCGAGCACACCATCGTGCTCCACACCTCACCAGGAGCATGTAGCACGCACCAACGCCTCCTCTAGCGCCCTGCATCGCCTAACCCGCCGTTGGCCGAACTCCGGCCGCCGCTCGCGAGCTCGCCGTCGTCGGTACCGGCCACCTCAGGCACGGCCACCACCACCGTTCGACGCGCGGGAGCAAGGGCTCTCCAACGAGCCCAAGCACGGCCTCGCCCGTGCCCTGTAGCGTGTTTCCGCATCGCGCCGCCGTCTCGGGCCTCGCCGGCGTCGTGTCGCCGGTGGGTTTGACCCACCTTGACCACGGCAGGACCCCCCTGTGTCCCTGACAGGTGGGCCCAACCCTGTTAGCTAATTAGGATTAGCACGAGCCGAATTAGTTAAACTAACTACCCCCCTGACACTGACCAGTGGGCCCCAGCGCCACTAATTCCTAATTAGGATTAAATTAACCCTGTTAAACCCCCCTGTCACTGACGTGTGGACCCCACACGTCAGGTTTGACCCCAGCCAGCCGCAGTTGACCGCTGACGTCATGCTGATGTCATGCTGGCGCAATATATATATTTCTGGATTTAATTTAAATCAGGAAATTCCAGAATATTATTTAAACTTCAAAAATTCATAACTTTTATTCTGTAACTCCAAATTAGACAAATTATATATGAAAAATGATCAGAAAAATCCAATCTATCCATCTGGACTATTTTCATGCATGATCAAACAAGTTAAATTGATGTTTTAAGTAGAACAAGGAAAAGCACTTTAAAAGGCCATGTTTGAGTTTGAAATTTGAATCTTTGATTCAAATTTGTTCAAACCCTTCTGGTTTTAGTTGCATTAGCCCAACACACTCATATTGCCATGTTTCATGCATGCATCATATTGTTGCACATTGTTTGGTGATGGTTGTGTATCGGTGTCCTTCGCGACAGGTTCTGCCTCCGAGGAGTACCGTGATTACCCTAACGAAGAACCGTATCAGTGCATCGAACCATCAGGCAAGCAACCAACCATTTGATCATATCGATACAATCCCATGTTCTCGCTCCTGCCCTCTTTTACTGCATTAAGACAACGCGTTTCAAACTGCTGTGTGCTACGGTAGTTGAACCCATTTCCTCTGCATGACCTGTCATTGCCACAGTAACTAGATGAAACCCACTAGCATGTGTAGAAGTTGTATGAGCCATATGTATGTGTTGTTCCTACCTTGCTATGCCTGCTATGCTTAGAGTCGTGTCAGGTCTGGTTCATCTGGGTGATGGGCTATAGTGAAATGATTATGTCGGTAATGAGAGTGGTGTGGTGAACACGATTTGGTAAAGGTATCGATGAGAGGCCATGTAGGAGTACATGGTGGGTTGTTTCATTGAAGCCGACCTTAAGCACTGAGATCTGTATGTGTGATTTAAGATACAACTACTACCATGCATTGGGCCCTGAAATATGACCCCGCTCGACTTCTTATTCACCCTAGCTCTCTGTCCAGGAGTTGCAAGTAGTTTCTGGTGTTTGTAGCCTACTGGAGGCCGTGGACAGCGCTGACCGTAGGGGTGGGCTGTGATGCGGTAGGTACGTGGCACGGTGTACCGAATACCCGTTAGGTATCTCGGGAACCCTGTTCACATCGTTCGGGGCCGTATGGGAAACCTCGGCCGGACTCCCTGCGGATGGAACCTGGATAGGCGATAAACCTGGACTAGAGGCTTAAGTGTTTAGGTAGGTCGTGGTCTACACCCACGTCGGCTTTCGCTTGAAGTCTGCCGAGCACATGTCGTGTGCAGACGCTAAGTGGTGGAAACATGTATGAAGAAGTACACCCCTGCAGGGTTATCATAATCTATTCGAATAGCCGCGTCCGCGGTAAAGGACTACTTGGTTGCCTATACAGTTCATAGACAAGTAAATGGAAACTACTAAAAGCCTCAAGATAAGTGTGAGTGCCGAGGATGGCTCTTCCGTAGGAAGACGGAGGCGGATCCTTGGTAGTGTATTGAATTGGTGAGTAGTGGACTCGTGTGCGCAAAACCATTTCAAGTTAAAGTATCGTAGGATAGTCTAGCCAAGAGTCAAAGCTGGCTTGCTGCAATAACTCCACCAACCCTTCTTGATAATATGCATGTATGTAGGATCTGATGTAAGTCTTGCTGAGTACCTTTGTACTCATGTTGCTATAATCTACATTTTTACAGAAGACGCTGCAACCCCTTCTGATGGGTTCTATGTAGACGTTGACATCAACGAGTAGGCTAAAGGCCCAAGTGGTGACCCTGAGCTTGTGAAGGACCATGTAGTATAGCTAGGCTTCCCAAGCCTCTTTTATTTTACTAGTTGTCTGTACTCAGACAAGTTACTTCCGCTGCTGGTTTGTATGACTGTATGACTTTAATGTTGGGTCGTGAGACCCGTACCTTTGTGTATGTTATGTATGGCTCCCTGAGCCTTAAATAAAGTACTTGTGTCGTAGAGTCATGTTGTGATGCTTCGTTGTATTTGCACATATCGAGCATATTGCGTGTATGATTGAAATGCTTGGTATGTGTGGGATCTGACTATCTAGTTGTTTATCTTTAGTAGCCTCTCTTACCGGGAAATGTCTCCTAGTGTTACCGCTGAGCCATGGTAGCTTGCTACTGCTCTGGAACACTTAGGCTGGCCGGCATGTGTCCTTCTTCGTTCCTGTGTCTGTCCCTTCGGGGAAATGTCACGCTTTGAGTACCGGAGTCCTGTTAGCCCGCTACAGCCCGGTTTACCGGAGTCCTGCTAGCCCAGTGCTACAGCCCGGACCCACTTGCTGATGACCGACACGTTCGAAGCTGGGTCATGAATGTCTGTCCCTGTAGGTCTGTGCCACTTTGGGTTTACGACTAGTCATGTCAGCCCGGGCTCCTTATCATATGGATGCTAGCGACACTATCATATACGTGAGCCAAAAGGCGCAAACGGTCCCGGGCAAAGGTAAGGCGACACCCGTGGGAATACCGTGCGTGAGGCCGCAAAGTGATATGAGGTGTTACCGGCTAGATCGATGTGACATCGAGTCGGGGTCCTGACAACGCGTGGACGATATGAAGGCGTCGTCCAAAGCTCAACCGCAAGCCAGATTTTCCCCTCCCGCCGAGACCAGGAAGAGGCGCGCAACCATCGCCGGGACGCCGTCGTGCCAACAACCCCATCCGCTGTCAGGCTGGATCAAGACGTCGCCACCGCGCTCAGGGGAGTGACGCCTCACGGTTGGGGGGCACGCGCTCAGAGGAGAGGTTGATCTAGCGAGCGCCGCCGCGCTCGAGGTAGCCGCGCAGGGGATACAGAAGGAGTAGCCGCGGGCGGCTCGATCCACGCATGGGACCCCGGCGCTTGGGTAGCCCGCCCACGGGCATCAAGCTGGCCGTGCAAGGGGAGCGGGACCTCTGAACTGAAGATGCAGTTTTAACTAAATATGTGGCCGCTGCACTGGCCGTGCATGTTAACTGAATATGTTCAGTGCTGCTGAACTGAAATTTTAATTAGATACTCTGCTGGTACTATTCTCTTCCGTTCGGAAATACTTGTCTTAGAAATGGTTGTATGTAGAACTAAAACAAGTCTAGATACAATCATTTATAAGACGAGTATTTCCGAACGGAGGGAGTAGTAAATATGTTCAGTGATACTAATGTTGCTACTGCTACTTATAGAGAATTTTATTTGATATTGATGCTGCTAGGTAGGCTATATAATGTAGTGCTATATGAGACTTGTGTCGATTTTTTTGGAGATGGAAGGCAACGGGTTTTCTGGGCATGTTGAATATCAGTATCTCAACACAAGCAGCTGTTAGAAACCAATGCAATTACAAACCGTTTAAATTACCATTGAAATTGAAATGGTAGTTACAAAACAATATTAAGATATAGGAGAGAGAATATAGACGTTCTGTATATAGACGTTCTGCTGCAAAATTGGACGTGTATACCAAAGAATCTTTATAGACCATTGTCTATATGGATATATAGACATCCAAATTTAGACATGCTGTTGGAGATGCTCTAAGGAGCTACAAAAGGTGGCTTGCGCTCAGTCGTCCTCCGACAATTTACTCTCTCCGTTTCTTTTTAGTCTGCATATAAGATTTGATCAAAGTCAAGCTTTGTAGAGTTTGACTAACTTTATATTAAAAAGTATAAACATTCACAATATGAAATCAATATCATCAGATGCATCATGAAACATATTTTCATACTATATAGTTTTAGTATTGTAGATGTTCATATTTTTTATATAAATTTGGTCAAACGCTGTATAATTTGACTTTGATCAAATCTTATATGCGAAGTAAAAAAAAACGGAGGGAGTATGTGGTAGTCTTGTTCCTTGGGCTTAACGTACGCGCACGACTCTCTTGACTTAAATTCCAGGTAGGGAGAGGAGAGGACCAGACGGTGGCTGGCGGCATGGCATCACTGGGGATGAAGGAGAGGGCGGCGGCAAGGGCCAAATGACGTTCGCCGTTGCCATGGCGTGCATCGTCGCCGCCATTGAGTACTAGCAGAAACATTATGTGCTTTTCTTTCGACTCTTACAAGGCGATTAGGGGAAAGCCTTGCTCCCCTCGATCTTCGCCGGTGAGCCTGTGGTTTCGCCTTCCCTCCGTCTGCCGCTCCAGCGACCGATGGTGAGAAGGGGATCCTAGTGTCTCGGCTCCGGCTAGTAGATAGGTAAAGTTTTACTCCTCGCAGGTCTGCTGTTTTTTTTTCGAGTCAGTCTTCCGGGCTTTGATCTTTCTCAAGTTCGTTTGTTGGGACGGATTAAACGAAGCTCCAACATATATTTGTTTAGGCCGATTCAAGGGTTTAATGACGGCAACTACGGCTCTGCGTTGCTAGTTCTTAGGGGCATGTGCACGAAGAATTTTCAGATGTCATCGACAAAGTTAGGATGGCTTCGGTTTAAGAGCAGCGACAGTGACGCGTCGGCGGCTTGGTCTGATGATGACAGTGATCATTCGGTGGTCCATAGTCCATGGACTTTAATGTAATTATTTTTTTGTTTGAGGTGCTTTACACTTTTAATAAATCTTTATAATAGATCTGATCCTTTTTGCAAAGAGAAAACGCTATATTAACAAGAAAAGATGTACAGATCGGATGTCTTAACTACTAGCAGAGTCATCATGGAACGCCTTGCAGTGACATGTAACTTAATTTGAAGCATCCATTCAAACTTGGCATAACTATATGAATTTTTTTCTTGGATATCAAAATATTTAAGTGAATCATATGCAATTTTTTGGGGTGCTGCTATGCAAACGACATGTTTCAGCGGATTGTTGGACGATACTGCAAATCAGGCCGTCGGTACTTAGAACTAGGTGCAACACAGCCAGTTGATTAACTATCGTGCTTGAATCATCTACTGTAAAGTTGTTTAGCCAGTACGACAACCGGGCCCTCTCTGCCTTCACCTCCATCCTCTATCTCTCCGGCCAAGTCTCTACACCTCGGCCGCACCGGTCACAAGGAACTATGACCGCGCTGCTAGCATTATCTGTGACGGCATCAGCTTTCTCATCAGAGCAGCCCTTACGAAAAAGGATTTCCCCCTGCTTTATATTATAAAGCATGAACCATAATCAACAAAGCATCCGATACAAATGCATACCACACACCCAAGGCAAGATACATGAATGCCGCGCACCGACACACAATCACAATGACTACAAAGCACCTAAAAGATGAGCAAAACGAAACCGTTAAGAACCGACGGAGAACACCACCACGAGGAGCAATCGTCCGGGAGGATGTGTAACAGACATGTCGGACCGAGGACTCCAAGACGGTGCCTCCAGAAAAGGTACGGCCATGAACGTCGCCACCGTCCGATCCGAGGATCGAGTTTTCACCCGGAGTAAGATGGAAGGGGAAGAAGCACCACGACGGAGCCTGCAAGGAGGACACGACGTCCACGAACGCCGTCACCGTCGACCAGACACACTGGGTAGGTGATGAACCCCGGTGCTTCAACACTTCCACCGCCCTGGTCCGACAACACCCGCAGCCACGCCGCCCAAGCGGCCATGGTTGCCTGCCCGCATCCGAGCCGCGCAGCCCGCCCACGACCAATGCACGACTCCCGCCGCCAGGGCCGCCGCCCCGCCATGAGACCACCCCGAAGCCACCAAAGGCCACGACTTTGCCCAGATCCACGACCCCAACCACCTCCAGAACCGCTGTCGACCAAGCTGCCTCGAGGAGGGCCGCAACCACATCGACCGGGGGAAGGGGAAGGCGGAGAAGTGGCCCGTGGCCACGACCGACACCCATGTCGGCTCCAACTTCCCCCCTGAACCGAGTTCAGCCCCCTTTTCGAAGGGCCAGAGCATCAGGAGGCATCGGCCGTCGCCAGAAGGCGGAGAGGGAGGGTTGCGGAGCTGTCTCCGCCGCCGCCTGAAGACGCCATCGGGGGATCCACCCGAGCCGAGCGCCGCCACCCAGCCGCGAGGGCCCGACTGGGTGGGGGCAGCCCACCACCACCGCTGCCCCCCCACCAGAGCACCACGGCGAGATGGCCGCCCGCGACCCAGTCAACCGCGACCCGCGGCGTCGGACACAACGCCGAAGCGCTGCCGGGGGCACCGCTGCCGACGCCACTACTGGCCCGCACCATCACCATGCCTCCCGCCGCCCGTCAAATGCCACCGTCGCGGACCTGCTTCGGGGCGTCGCCGCGCCCGGCATCATGCGCCACGCCCAGCCGCAGATCTGGCCCGCGCCAAACACTACGAGCGGGGGACGAAGGAGCCCCACCGCCGCCGGGCTTCGTCCGGCCGCGCCCCTTAGCGGCGGTGAGGGCGGAGGAGGGAGGAGGAGGGGGTGCGGCGGCCGGGATCGGGAACCCTCCTCGACGCCTCGCGGGTGGCGGCGGGGGAGGGAGGGGAGGGAGGGAGAGGGTAGGTCACCAAGAGATTGTGTTGTTTCCCCGGCCGTTGTTATGATTCAGAGTGTATCGGAGCAACCCTTAACGTAGCGGCTGCGAACCTCATGACGTTAATCCTCGGTCGCGTCATGCTTGGCATCGGTTTCGTCAATCAGGTATTATAAGTTCACACATACGGAGAGTGGGTGCTTGCATGTGCTTGTAGTATTGCTACTTTAACAAAATTATTATTGCTACCATCGTATATTGGTCGCGCCACTGTACTTGTCGGGGATGGTGCCGGCGCACCTCCGCGGCGGGCTGAACATGATGTTCCAGCTCGCGACGATGCTTAGCATCTTCTCGGCGAACATGATTAACTACGGCACGCAAAAAAACAACCCGTGGGGGTGGCGCCTCTCCCTCGGCCTCGTGGCGGCACCGGCGCTGCTGATGACCGTGGGCGCATTACCAAAATAAACCCCTATCCCGACGGCATAGGGCCGTATACCGTCAGGCTGTCTGCATATGCTGTATACCGTCGGTATAGCTCTATTCCGACGGCTGCGTCAGCATAGGGTTGTCGGTGTCGATCTCGAAGGCGTAGTCTTGTCAGACCGCCGGCATAGATATGCCATCGGCACAGACCCCTATACCAATGGCTTCCATACAACCGTCGACATAGAATCACCGTTGGCGGAAAATAGTAAGGCGCGAACTGACGGCGCCGTCACCAAGTCGAACCAACGAAAAGCGGTCATGTGGCAAGGGTAAGCCGATGGCCTGGTGATGTCTACTACACAACCTTCTTCTTGTAGACGTTGTTGGGCCTGCAAGTGCACAGGTTTGTAGGATAGTAGCAAATTTCCCTCAAGTGGATGACCTAAGGTTTATCAATCCGTAGGAGGCGTAGGATGAAGATGATCTCTCTCAAGCAACCCTACAACCAAATAACAAAGAGTCTCTTGTGTCCCCAACACACCCAATACAATGGTAAATTGTATGGGTGCACTAGTTCAGCGAAGAGATGGTGAAACAAGTGGTATATGGATAGTAGATAAAGGTATTTGTAATTTGAAATAATAAAAACAGCAAGGTAGCAAGTGATAAAAATGAGCGCAAACGGTATTGCAATGTGTTGAAACAAGGCCTAGGGTTCATACTTTCGCTAGTGTAAGTTCCCTCAACAATACTAACATAATTGGATCACATAACTGTTGGGGAACGTAGTAATTTCAAAAAATTTCTACGCACACGCAAGATCATGGTGATGATATAGCAACAAGGGGAGAGTGTTGTCTACGTACCCTCGTAGACCGAAGCGGAAGCGTTGACGCAACGTAGAGGAAGTAGTCGTACGTCCTCCGGTTCAACCGATCCAAGTACCGTTACTCCGGCACCTCCGAGTTCTTGACACGCGTACAGCTCGATGACGCACCCTCGATCTCCGATCCAGCAGAGGCGCCGAGGGGGAGTTCCATCAGCACGACGGCGTGGTGACGATCTTGATGTTCTCCTGTTGCAGGGCTTCGCCTAAGCACCGCTACAATATGACCGAGGTGTAATATCGTGGAGGGGGGCACCGCACACGGCTAAGGAACGATCAATGATCAACTTGTGTGTTCTAGGGTGCCCCCCTACCCCCGTATATAAAGGAGGGAGGGAGGAGGTGGCCGGCCCTAGGGGGGGCGCGCCATGAGGAGGGGGAAACCTACTCCAAGTAGGTTTCCCTCTCTTTTCCTTATCTTATTTGGATGGGGAAGGAAAGAGTACTAGTATTAGGAAGTAGTACTAGTAGTAGTAATAGGAAGAGGGGGAAGGAGAAAGGAAAGGGGGGGCCGGCCCCCCTCCCCAATTCGGATTGGGCTTGGGGGGGCGTGCCCCCTTCCCTTGCTCCTTCTCTCTTCCTCCTACATGGGCCCAATAAGGCCCATATACCTCCCGGGGGGTTCCGGTAACCTCCCGGGGCTCCAAACTTCTCCGGAACCTTTCCGGTGTCCAAATATATCCGTCCAATATATCAATCTTTATGTCTCGACCATTTCAAGACTCCTCGTCATGTCCGTAATCATATCCGAGATTCCGAACAACCTTCGGTACATCAAAATACATAAACTCATAATATAACTGTCATCGAAACCTTAAGCGTGCGGACCCTACGGTTCGAGAACGATGTAGACATGACTGAGACACATCTCTGGTCAATAACCAATAGCGGGACCTGGATGCCCATATTGGTTCCCACATATTCTACGAAGATCTTTATCGGTCAAACCGCATAACAACATACGTTGTTCCCTTTGTCATCGGTATGTTACTTGTCCGAGATTCGATCGTCGGTATCCAATACCTAGTTCAATCTCGTTATCGACAAGTCTCTTTACTCGTTTTGTAATACTTCATCTTATAACTAACTCATTAGTTACATGCTTGCAAGGCTTAGGTGATGAGTATTGCCGAGAGGGCCCAGAGATACCTCTCCGACAATCGGAGTGACAAAACCTAATCTCGAATTATGCTAACTCAACATGTACCTTCAGAGACACCTGTAGTACTCCTTTATAATCATCCAGTTACGTTGTGACGTTTGGTAGTACCCAAAGTGTTCCTCCGGTAAACGGGAGTTACACAATTCTCATAGTTACAGGAACATGTATAAGTCATGAAGGAAGCAATAGTAGAATACTAAACGATCAAGTGCTAAGCTAACGGGATGGGTCATGTCAATCACCTCATTCTCCTAATGATGTGATCCCATTAATCAAATGACAACACATGTCAATGGTTAGGAAACATAACCATCTTTGATTAATGAGCTAGTCAAGTAGAGGCATACTAGTGACTATATGTTTGTCTATGTATTCACACATGTATCATGTTTCCGGTTAATACAATTCTAGCATGAATAATAAACATTTATCATGATATGAGGAAATAAATAATAACTTTATTATTGCCTCTAGGGCATATTTCCTTCATTCTCCCACTTGCACTAGAGTCAATAATCTAGATTACATAGTAATGATTCTAACACCCATGGAGTCTTGGTGCTGATCATGTTTTGCTCGTGAGAGAGGCTTAGTCAACGGGTCTGCAACATTCAGATCCGTATGTATCTTGCAAATCTCTATGTCTCCCACTTGGACTTGGTCCCGAATGGAATTGAAGCGTCTCTTGATGTGCTTAGTCCTCTTGTGAAATCTGGATTCCTTTGCCAAGGCAATTGCACCAGTATTGTCACAGAAGATCTTCATTGGTCCCGATGCACTAGGTATGACACCTAGATCGGAAATGAACTCCTTCATCCAGACTCCTTCATTTGCTGCTTCAGAAGCAGCTATGTACTCCGCTTCACATGTAGATCCTGCCACGACGCTTTGTTTAGAACTGCACCAACTTACAGCTCCACCGTTTAATAAAAATACGTATCCGGTCTGCGATTTAGAATCGTCCGGATCAGTGTCAAAGCTTGCATCGACGTAACCATTTACGACTAGCTCTTTGTCACCTCCATATACGAGAAACATATCCTTAGTCCTTTTCAGGTATTTCAGGATGTTCTTGACCGCTGTCCAGTGATCCACTCCTGGATTACTTTGGTACCTACCTGCCAAGCTTATTGCTAAGCATACGTCAGGTCTGGTACACAGCATTGCATACATGATAGAGCCTATGGCTGAAGCATAGGGAACATCTTTCATTTTCTCTCTATCTTCTGCTGTGGTCGGGCATTGAGTTTGACTCAACTTCACACCTTGTAGCACAGGCAAGAATCCTTTCTTTGCCTGATCCATTTTGAAATTTTTCAAAATTTTGTCAAGGTATGTACTTTGTGAAAGTCCTATTAAGCGTCTTGATCTATCTCTATAGATCTTGATGCCCAATATGTAAGCAGCTTCACCGAGGTCTTTCATAGAAAAACTTTTATTCAAGTATCCCTTTATGCTATCCAGAAATTCTATATCATTTCCAATTAATAATATGTCATCAACATATAAAACTAGAAATGCTACAGAGCTCCCACTCACTTTCTTGTAAATACAGGCTTCTCCAAAAGTCTGTATAAAACCATATGCTTTGATCACACTATCAAAACGTTTATTCCAACTCCGAGATGCTTGCACCAGTCCATAAATGGAACGTTGGAGCTTGCACACTTTGTCAGCACCTTTTGGATCAACAAAACCTTCAGGTTGCATCATATACAACTCTTTTTCTAGAAATCCATTCAAGAATGCAGTCTTGACATCCATTTGCCAAATTTCATAATCATGAAATGCAGCAATAGCCAACATGATTCGGACAGAGTTAAGCATCGCTACGGGTGAGAAAGTCTCATCGTAGTCAACCCCTTGAACTTGTCGAAAACCTTTTGCAACAAGTCGAGCTTTGTAGACAGTAACATTACCATCAGCGTCAGTCTTCTTCTTAAAGATCCATTTATTCTCAATGGCTTGCCGATCATCGGGCAAGTCAACCAAAGTCCATACTTTGTTTTCATACATGGATCCTATCTCAGATTTCATGGCCTCTAGCCATTTTGCGGAATCTGGGCTCATCATCGCTTCCTCATAGTTCGTAGGTTCATCATGGTCTAGTAACATGACTTCCAGAATAGGATTTCCGTACCACTCTGGTGCGGATCTTACTCTGGTAGACCTACGAGGTTCAGTAGAAACTTGATCTGAAGTTTCATGATCAATATCATTAGCTTCCTCACTAATTGGTGTAGTTGTCACAGGAACCGGTTCTTGTGATGAACTACTTTCCAATAAGGGAGTAGATACAGTTATCTCATCAAGTTCTATTTTCCTCCCACTCACTTCTTTCGAGAGAAACTCCTTCTCTAGAAAGGATCCAATTTTAGCAACGAAAATCTTGCCTTCAGATCTGTGATAGAAGGTGTACCCAATTGTCTCCTTTGGGTATCCTATGAAGACACATTTCTCCGATTTGGGTTCGAGCTTATCTGGTTGAAGTTTCTTCACATAAGCATCGCAGCCCCAAACTTTGAGAAACGACAACTTTGGTTTCTTGCCAAACCACAGTTCATAAGGCGTCGTCTCAACGGATTTTGATGGTGCCCTATTTAACGTGAATGCGGCCGTCTCTAAAGCATAACCCCAAAACGATAGCGGTAAATCGGTAAGAGACATCATAGATCGCACCATATCAAGTAAAGTACGATTACGACGTTCGGACACACCATTTCGCTGTGGTGTTCCAGGTGGCGTGAGTTGCGAAACTATTCCACATTGTTTCAAATATAAACCAAACTCGTAACTCAAATATTCTCCTCCACGATCAGATCGTAGAAACTTTATTTTCTTGTTACGATGATTTTCTACTTCACTCTGAAATTCTTTGAACTTTTCAAATGTTTCAGACTTGTGCTTCATCAAGTAGATATACCCATATCTGCTCAAATCATCTGTGAAGGTGAGGAAATAACGATATCCGCCACGAGCCTCAACATTCATCGGACCACATACATCTGTATGTATGATTTCTAACAAATCAGTTGCTCTCTCCATAGATCCGGAGAACAATGTTTTGGTCATCTTGCCCATGAGGCACGGTTCGCAAGTACCAAGTGATTTATAATCAAGTGATTCCAGAAGTCCATCGGTATGGAGTTTCTTCATGCGTTTTACACCGATATGACCTAAACGGCAGTGCCACAAATATGTTGCACTATCATTATCAACTCTGCATCTTTTGGCTTCAACATTATGAATATGTGTATCACTACTATCGAGATTTAATAAAAATAGACCACTCTTCAAGGGTGCATGACCATAAAAGATATTACTCATATAAATAGAACAACCATTATTCTCTGATTTAAATGAATAACCGTCTCGCATCAAACAAGATCCAGATATAATGTTCATGCTCAACGCAGGCACCAAATAACAATTATTCAGGTCTAAAACTAATCCCGATGGTAGATGTAGAGGTAGCGTGCCGACCGCGATCACATCGACTTTGGAACCATTTCCCACGCGCATCGTCACCTCGTCCTTAGCTAATCTTCGCTTAATCCGTAGTCCCTGTTTCGAGTTGCAAATGTTAGCAACAGAACCAGTATCAAATACCCAGGTGCTACTGCGAGCATTAGTAAGGTACACATCAATAACATGTATATCACATATAACTTTGTTCACTTTGCCATCCTTCTTATCCGCCAAATACTTGGGGCAGTTCCGCTTCCAGTGTCCAGTCTGCTTGCAGTAGAAGCACTCAGTTTCAGGCTTAGGTCCAGACTTGGGTTTCTTCACTTGAGCAGCAACTTGTTTGCCGTTCCTTTTGAAGTTCCCCTTCTTCTTCCCTTTGCCCCTTTTCTTGAAACCAGTGGTCTTGTTGACCATCAACACTTGATGCTCCTTTTTGATTTCTACCTCCGCGGCTTTCAGCATCGCGAAGAGCTCGGGAATAGTCTTGTTCATCCCTTGCATATTATAGTTCATCACAAAGCTCTTGTAGCTTGGTGGCAGTGATTGGAGAATTCTGTCAATGACGCTATCATCCGGAAGATTAACTCCCAGTTGAATCAAGTGATTATTATACCCAGACATTTTGAGTATATGCTCACTGACAGAACTGTTCACCTCCATCTTGCAGCTGTAGAACTTATTGGAGACTTCATATCTCTCAATCCGGGCATTTGCTTGAAATATTAACTTCAACTCCTGGAACATCTCATATGCCCCATGACGTTCAAAACGTCGTTGAAGACCCGGTTCTAAGCCGTAAAGCATGGCACACTGAACTATAGAGTAGTCATCAGCTTTGCTCTGCCAGACGTTCTTAACGTCGTCAGTTGCATCAGCAGCAGGCCTGGGAACCAGCGGTGCTTCCAGGACGTAACTCTTCTGTGCAGCAATGAGGATAATCCTCAGGTTACGGACCCAGTCCGTGTAATTGCTACCATCATCTTTCAATTTTGTTTTCTCAAGGAACGCATTAAAATTCAACGGAACAACAGCACGAGCCATCTATCTACAAACAAACATAGACAAGCAAAATACTATCAGGTACTAAGTTCATGATAAATTTAAGTTCAATTAATCATATTATTAAAGAACTCCCACTTAGACAGACATCTCTCTAGTCATCTAAGTGATTACGTGATCCAAATCAACTAAACCATGTCCGATCATCACGTGAGATAGAGTAGTTTCAATGGTGAACATCTCTATGTTGATCATATCTACTATATGATTCACGCTCGACCTTTCGGTCCCCGTGTTCCGAGGCCATATCTGTATATGCTAGGCTCGTCAAGTATAACCTGAGTATTCCGCATGTGCAACTGTTTTGCACCCGTTGTATTTGAACGTAGAGCCTATCACACCCGATCATCACGTGGTGTCTCAGCACGAAGAACTTTCGCAACGGTGCATACTCAGGGAGAACACTTCTTGATAATTAGTGAGAGATCATCTTAAAATGCTACCGTCAATCAAAGCAAGATAAGATGCATAAAGGATAAACATCACATGCAATCAATATAAGTGATATGATATGGCCACCATCATCTTGTGCTTGTGATCTCCATCTTCGAAACACCGTCGTGATCACCATCATCACCGGCGCGACACCTTGATCTCCATCGTAGCATCGTTGTCTTTACGCCATCTATTGCTTCTACGACTATCGCTACCGCTTAGTGATAAAGTAAAGCAATTATAGGGCGTTTGCATTTCATACAATAAAGCGACAACCATATGGCTCCTGCCAGTTGCCGATAACTTCGGTTACAAAACATGATCATCTCATACAATAAAATATAGCATCATGTCTTGGCCATATCACATCACAACATGCCCTGCAAAAACAAGTTAGACGTCCTCTACTTTGTTGTTGCAAATTTTACGTGGCTGCTACGGGCTTAAGCAAGAACCAATCTCACCTACGCATCAAAACCACAACGATAGTTTGTCAAATAGACTCCGTTTTAACCTTCACAAGGACCGGGCGTAGCCACACTCGGTTCAACTAAAGTGAGAGAGACAGACACCCGCCAGCCACCTTTAAGCACGAGTGCTCGTAACGGTGGAACCAGTCTCGCGTAAGCGTACGCGTAATGTCGGTCCGGGCCGCTTCATCTCACAATACCGCTGAACCAAAGTATGACATGCTGGTAGGCAGTATGACTTATATCGTCCACAACTCACTTGTTTTCTACTCGTGCATATAACATCAACGCATAAAACCTAGGCTCGGATGCCACTGTTGGGGAACGTAGTAATTTCAAAATTTTCCTACGCACACGCAAGATCATGGTGATGATATAGCAACGAGGGGAGAGTGTTGTCTACGTACCCTCGTAGACCGAAGCGGAAGCGTTGACGCAACGTAGAGGAAGTAGTCGTACGTCCTCTGGTTCAACCGATCCAAGTACCGTTACTCCGGCACCTCCGAGTTCTTGACACGCGTACAGCTCGATGACGCACCCTCGATCTCCGATCCAGCAGAGGCGCCGAGGGGGAGTTCCGTCAGCACGACGGCGTGGTGACGATCTTGATGTTCTCCTGTTGCAGGGCTTCGCCTAAGCACCGCTACAATATGACCGAGGTGTAATATCGTGGAGGGGGGCACCGCACACGGCTAAGGAACGATCAATGATCAACTTGTGTGTTCTAGGGTGCCCCCCTACCCCCGTATATAAAGGAGGGAGGGAGGAGGTGGCCGGCCCTAGGGGGGGCGCGCCATGAGGAGGGGGAAACCTACTCCAAGTAGGTTTCCCTCTCTTTTCCTTATCTTATTTGGATGGGGAAGGAAAGAGTACTAGTATTAGGAAGTAGTACTAGTAGTAGTAATAGGAAGAGGGGGAAGGAGAAAGGAAAGGGGGGGCCGGCCCCCCTCCCCAATTCGGATTGGGCTTGGGGGGGCGTGCCCCCTTCCCTTGCTCCTTCTCTCTTCCTCCTACATGGGCCCAATAAGGCCCATATACCTCCCGGGGGGTTCCGGTAACCTCCCGGGGCTCCAAACTTCTCCGGAACCTTTCCGGTGTCCAAATATATCCGTCCAATATATCAATCTTTATGTCTCGACCATTTCGAGACTCCTCGTCATGTCCGTAATCATATCCGGGATTCCGAACAACCTTCGGTACATCAAAATACATAAACTCATAATATAACTGTCATCGAAACCTTAAGCGTGCGGACCCTACGGTTCGAGAACGATGTAGACATGACTGAGACACATCTCTGGTCAATAACCAATAGCGGGACCTGGATGCCCATATTGGTTCCCACATATTCTACGAAGATCTTTATCGGTCAAACCGCATAACAACATACGTTGTTCCCTTTGTCATCGGTATGTTACTTGTCCGAGATTCGATCGTCGGTATCCAATACCTAGTTCAATCTCATTATCGACAAGTCTCTTTACTCGTTCTGTAATACTTCATCTTATAACTAACTCATTAGTTACATGCTTGCAAGGCTTAGGTGATGAGTATTGCCGAGAGGGCCCAGAGATACCTCTCCGACAATCGGAGTGACAAAACCTAATCTCGAATTATGCTAACTCAACATGTACCTTCGGAGACACCTGTAGTACTCCTTTATAATCACCCAGTTACGTTGTGACGTTCGGTAGTACCCAAAGTGTTCCTCCGGTAAACGGGAGTTACACAATTCTCATAGTTACAGGAACATGTATAAGTCATGAAGGAAGCAATAGCAGAATACTAAACGATCAAGTGCTAAGCTAACGGGATGGGTCATGTCAATCACCTCATTCTCCTAATGATGTGATCCCATTAATCAAATGACAACACATGTCAATGGTTAGGAAACATAACCATCTTTGATTAATGAGCTAGTCAAGTAGAGGCATACTAGTGACTATATGTTTGTCTATGTATTCACACATGTATCATGTTTCCGGTTAATACAATTCTAGCATGAATAATAAACATTTATCATGATATGAGGAAATAAATAATAACTTTATTATTGCCTCTAGGGCATATTTCCTTCAATAACTATCCCTCAACATGCAACAAAGAGTCACTCCAAAGTCACTAATAGCGGAGAACGAACGAAGAGATTATGATAGGGTACGAAACCACCTCAAAGTTATTCTTTCCAATCAATCCGTTGGGCTATTCCTATAAGTGTCACAAACAACCCTAGAGTTCGTACTAGAATAACACCTTAGGACACAAATCAACCAAAACCCTAATGTCACCTAGATACTCCAATGTCACATCAAGAATCCGTGGGTATGATTATACGATATGCATCACACAATATCAGATTCATCTATTCAACCAACACAAAGGACCTCAAAGGTGCCCCAAAGTTCTACCGGAGAATCACGACGAAAACGTGTGCCAAACCCTATGCATAGGTTCCCAATGTCACGAAACCCGCAAGTTGGTCACCAAAACATACATCAAGCGTTCTCAAGTCTTTAAAGACTCAATCCGATAAGATCACTTCAAAGGGGAAAACTCAATTCATTACAAGGGAGAAGAGGGGAGGAGAAACATAAGATCCAACTATAATAGCAAAGCTCGCGATACATCATGATCGTATCATCTCAAGAACACGAGAGAGAGAGAGAGAGAGAGATCAAACACATAACTACTGGTACATACCCTCAGCCCCGAGGGAGAACTACTCCCTCCTCGTCATGGAGAGCGCCGGGATGATGAAGATGGCCACCGGTGAGGGTTCCCCCCTCCGGCAGGGTGTCGGAACGGGTCTAGATTGGTTTTTTGTGGCTACGGAGGCTTCTGGCGGTGGAACTCCCGATCTATTATGCGTTCTGGAAGTTTTAGGGTATATGGAGTTATATAGGCAGAAGAAGCACGTCAGGGGAGCCACGAGGGCCCCACGAGGCAGGGGGGCGTGCCCCCTACCCTCGTGAGCTCCTCCTTCCTTCCTTGACGTGGGGTCCAAGTCCATCGGGTGGCTTTCGTTCCAAAAATAACTTCTCTAATTGATTTCGTTCCGTTTCGACTCCGTTTGATATTCCTTTTTTTTCGAAACACTGAAATAGGCATAAAACAGCAAATCTGGGCTGGGCCTTCGGTTAATAGGTTAGTACCAAAAGTAATATAAAAGTGGATAATAAAGCCCAATATTGCCCAAAATAGTAGATAATATAGCATGGAGCAATCAAAAATTATAGATACGTTGGAGACGTATCAAGCATCCCCAAGCTTAATTCCTGCTCGTCCTCGAGTAGGTAAATGATAAAAAAGATAATTTTTGATGTGGAATGCTAGTTGGCATAATTTCAATGTAATTCTTCTTAATTATGGTATGAATATTCAGATCCATAAGATTCAAGACAAAAGTTCATATTGACATAAAAATAATAATACTTTAAGCATACTAACTAAGCAATTATGTCTTCTCAAAATAACATGGCCAAAGAAGGTTATCCCTACAAAATCATATAGTCTGGCTATGCTCCATCTTCACCACACAAAATATTTAAATCATGCACAACCCCGATGACAAGCCAAGCAATTGTTTCATACTTTTGATGTTCTCAAACTTTTTCAATCTTCATGTAATACATGAGCGTGAGCCATGGACATAGCACTATAGGTGGAATAGAATGGTGGTTGTGGAGAAGACAAAAAAGGAGGAAGATAGTCTCACATCAACTAGGCGTATCAACGGGCTATGGAGATGCCCATCAATAAATATCAATGTGAGTGAGTAGGGATTGCCATGCAACGGATGCACTAGAGCTATAAGTATTTGAAAGCTCAACAAAAGAAACTAGTGGGTGTGCATCCAACTCGCTTGCTCACGAAGACCTAGGGCATTTTGAGGAAGCCCATCATTGGAATATACAAGCCAAGTTCTATAATGAAAGATTTCCACTAGTATATGAAAGCGACAACATAGGAGACTCTCTATCATGAAGATCATGGTGCTACTTTGAAGCACAAATGTGGTAAAAGGATAGTAGCATTGTCCCTTCTCTCTTTTTCTCTCATTTTTTTATTTGGGCCTTTTCTCTTTTTTATGGCCTCTTTTCTTTCTTTTTTGGGCTTCTTTGGCCTCTTTTATTTTTTTATTTCATCCGGAGTCTCATCCCGACTTGTGGGGGAATCATAGTCTCCATCATCCTTTCCTCACTGGGACAATGCTCTAATAATGATGATCATCACACTTTTATTTACTTACAACTCAAAAATTGCAACTCGATACTTAGAACAAAGATGACTCTATATGAATGCCTCCGACGGTGTACCGGGATATGCAATGAACCAAGAATGACATGTATGAAAGAATTATGAACGGTGGCTTTGCCACAAATACTATGTCAACTACATGATTATGCTAAGCAATATAAGAATGATGAATGTGTCATGATGAACGGAACGGTGGAAAGTTGCATGGCAATATATCTCGGAATGGCTATGGAAATTCCATAATAGGTAGGTATGGTGGCTGTTTTGAGAAAGGTATATGGTGGGTTTATGGTATCGGTGAAAGTTGCGCGGTACTAGAGAGGCTAGCAACGGTGGAAGGGTGAGAGTGCGTATAATCCATGGACTCAACATTAGTCATAACGAACTCACATACTTATTGCAAAAATCTACAAGTTATCGAAGCAAAGTATTATGCGCATGCTCCTAGGGGGATAGATTGGTAGGAAAAGACCATCGCTCATCCCCGACCGCCACTCATAAGGAAGACAATCAATAAATAAATCATGCTCCGACTTCATCACATAACGGTTCACCATACGTGCATGCTACGGGAATCACAAACTTCAACACAAGTATTTCTCAAATTCATAACCACTCAACTAGCATGACTCTAATATCACCATCTCCATATCTCAAAACAATTATCAAGTATCGAACTTCTCTTAGTATTCACAACACTCATAAGAGAATTTTATTATTAATCTTGTATACCTGGCATATTAGGATTTTAAGCAAATTACCATGCTATTTAAGACTCTCAAAATAATCTGAGTGAAGCATGAGAGTTCATATAATTCTTCAAAATAAAACTACGACCATGCTCTAAAAGATATAAGTGAAGCACTAGAGCAAATGACAAACTACTCCGAAAGATATAAGTGAAGATCAATGAGTAGTCGAATAATTATGCAACTATGTGAAGACTCTCTAACATTTAATAATTTCAGATCTTGGTACTCTATTCAAACAGCAAGCAAAGCAAAATAAAATGACATCTAAGAATGGAAAACATCATGTGAAGAAGCAAAAACTTAGGATCAATCGATACTAACCGATAGTTGTTGAAGAAGAGAGGTGGGATGCCAACCGGGGCATCCCCAAGCTTAGATGCTTGAGACTTCTTGAAATATTATCTTTGGGTGCCTTGGGCATCCCCAAGCTTGAGTTTTTGTGTCTCCTTAATTCCTCTCATATCAAGGTCTCCCTAAATCACAAAAGCTTCATCCACACAAAACTCAACAAGGACTCGTGAGATAAGTTAGTATAGACCATTGCAAAAACCTCATCATACTCTACTGTAGCAAATCACTAAAATTATTATTCAACATTGCATACTAAATGCCTCTGCATATTTAATAGTCCTATCCTCAAATAGAATCATTAAAGAAGCAAACATATGCAAACAATGCAAACATAACAGCAATCTGCCTAAACAGGATAGTCTGTAAAGAATGCTGCAACATCCATACTTACCTAGCTCCCAAAATTATGAAAGAAAATTCCCACTTTAGTAAATTTATCAGAGCTTAATATGTAGAAGGTTTCAACATTTTATCACGTTCTGACTTTTCTAGGGAATTATTGCAACAGCGGTAAACTTTCTGTTTTCAAACAGCAACATGTATACTTGTAACATAGGCATAGTAAAGGCTATCAATGCCACTTTTATTGAAATAAAATATGCAAAACATTATTATAAATAACAGCAAGGAAATCCTAACAAAATAAATTGACGCTCCAAGAAAAGCACATATCATGTGGCGAATAAAAATATAGCTCCAAGTAAAGTTACCGATGAACGAAGACGAAGGAGGGGATGCCTTCCGGGGCATCCCCAAGCTTAGGCTCTTGGCTATCCTTGAATATTACCTTGGGGTGCCTCGGGCATCCCCAATATTAGGCTCTTGCCACTCCTTATTCCATAGTCCATCGAATCCTTATCCAAAACTTGAAAACTTCACAACACAAAACTTAACAGAAAACTCGTAAGCTCCGTTAGTATAAGAAAATAAATCACCACTTCAAGGTACTGTAATGAACTCATTCTTTATTTATATTGGTGTTAAACTTAATGTATTCCAACTTCTCTATGGTTTATAAACTATTTTACTATCCATAGATTCATCAAAATAAGTAAACATCACATGAAAAACAGAATCTGTCAAAAACAGAACAGTCTGTAGTAATCTGGATCAAACGTATACTTCTGGAACTCATAAAATTCTCAAATAAATTGCTGGACCTTATGAATTTATCTATTAATCATCTGCAAAAAGAATTAACTAAATAGAACTCTCCAAATGAAAATGGCAGCAATTCTCGTGAGCGCTAAAGTTTCTGTTTTTGACAGCATGATCAACAAGACTTTCCCAAAGTCTTCCCAAAGGTTCTACTTGGCACAAACACTAATTAAAAGCATAAAACCACAAAACAGAGGCTACATGAATTATTTATTACTAAATAGGAACAAAAAGCAAGGAACAAGAATAAAATTGGGTTGCCTCCCAACAAGCGCTATCGTTTAATGCCCCTAGCTAGGCATGATAATGACAATGATGCTCACATAAAGGATAAGAATTGAAACATAAAGAGAGCATCATGAAGAATATGACTAACACATTTAAGTCTAATCCACTTCCTATGCATAGGTATTTTGTGAACAAACAACTTATGGGAGCAATAATCAACTTGCATAGGAAGGTAAAACAAGCATAACTTCAAAATTTTAAGCACATAGAGAGGAAACTTGATATTATTGCAACTCCTACAAGCATATATTCCTCCCTCATAATAATTTTATGTAGCATCATGAATGAATTTAACAATATAACCAGTACCTAAAGCATCATTTTCATGATCTACAAGCATAGAAATTTTATTACTCTCCACATAAGCAAAATTCTTCTCATTCGGAATAGTGGGAGTATCATAAGAGACTTGAATACTATAAATTGTTTCCACGTTAAAGGAGTAATGTTCAAAGAAAGGGTACTCATAATCATGACAAGTTTTATAAATATAATCATCACTACTCTTTATAGCATAAGTTCTATCACAATAATCATCATAAGTAGCAACTTTGTTCTCATCATAATCACTTTGCGTATCAAAACATGGAAGGCTAAAAATATCATCATTATTAAACATAGCATCCCCAAGCTTGGGACAAACATTAATTGCAGCATATATATTCTCAAATATTTCATCCTCATCAAACATAGCTTCCCCAAGCTTGGGCCTTTTTGTATCATAAGCATAATCACTCTCATCATTAATAGTATGGATAGCACCAATAGTATAGCAAACATTATTATCATATTCTTCCAAGCAAGTACCAAAAAGATTTTCAAGATCATAAGAAGTATCATTATCTTCCCAATCATAATCATCACAATAAGCAATAGGCATAACGAGATCATCATAAAGTGTATCATCTTCATTTTCATGAGGCACAACAATAATAGGAGCAACTTTATTTGGGAGAGATATCTTTTTACCTCTCTTCCTTTTTCTTTTATTCTTCTTCACCACATCATGTGTGGGTTCAATCCTCTTTTTGGAGCTCCTTATTAATGAGATTGGTTGAATAGGAGGCTCCTCCTCGTTACCTGATTCATCATAAGAAATAATAGGAGGGTATTGGGAAGTCTCTTCCCTTTCATTAGTATTCTCTTCATCTTCTATTTGTTTTCTTTTCTTTATGTAATTGGCAATATAAGGATTTTCAATGCAATTAACCGCACAATACATATAAATCTTTTCTAGATCAAAATGAAGAACTTTATCAAGATTAAACTTTGGAATACCCTCAGTTATACGTTTCATTTCTTCATAACCCAAAAGAAGGCTAAGCTCTTTATGATGCTCAAGGGTAATCAAATTATCACAATGTTTGGATACGACTTGATCATGAAACAAATAGCATTGGAGCTTTAAATGACCATGTTCATTGCAAAGTTCACAAGGAGCACGAAAAATATTGAATTTTTCAGCACATTCATCTAGATCTTCTTGCAAGAATTTGGTCTCTAAGTACTTATGCCTCTTGCAATATCTACCTTCCCTATTTGGTGTGTACTTGCAAACCCAGTCTACTCCACAAAAATTGACATGTTTATAGGAGGCATTTTCATCATAACTAGTGCAATCATCATTAGCATCATGGATATTCAAAGAATTCGTACTAACAACATTGCAATCATGCTCATCATTCAAATATTTAGTGCCAAACATTTTATAGATTTCTTCCTCTAGCACTTGAGCACAATTTAGCTTTCCATCATACTCACGAAAGATATTAAAAAGGTGAAGCGTATGAGACAAACTCAATTCCATTTTTTTGTAGTTTTCTTTTATAAACTAAACTAGTGATAAAACAAGAAACTAAAAGACTCTATTGCAAGATCTAAAGATATACCTTCAAGCGATAACCACCCCGGCAACGGCGCCAGAAAAGAGCTTGATGTCTACTACACAACTTTCTTCTTGTAGACGTTGTTGGGCCTGCAAGTGCACATGTTTGTAGGACAGTATCAAATTTCCCGCAAGTGGATGACCTAGGGTTTATCAATCCGTAGGAGGCGTAGGATGAAGATGATCTCTCTTAAGCAACCCTGCAACCAAATAGCAAAGAGTCTCTTGTGTCCCCAACACACCCAATACAATGGTAAATTGTATAGGTGCACTAGTTCGGCGAAGAGATGGTGAAACAAGTGGTATATGGATAGTAGATAAAGGTATTTGTAATCTGAAATAATAAAAACAACAAGGTAGCAAGTGATAAAAGTGAGCATAAACAGTATTGCAATGTGTTGAAACAAGGCCTAGGGTTCATACTTTCGCTAGTGTAAGTTCCCTCAACAATACTAACATAATTGGATCACATAACTATCCCTCAACATGCAATAAAGAGTCACTTCAAAGTCACTAATAGCGGAGAACGAACGAAGAGATTATGGTAGGGTACGAAACCACCTCAAAGTTATTCGTTACAATCAATCCGTTGGGATGTTCCTATAAGTGTCACAAACAGCCCTAGAGTTTGTACTAGAATAACACCTGAAGACACAAATCAACCAAAACCCTAATGTCACCTAGATACTCCAATGTCACATCAAGTATCCGTGGGTATGATTATACGATATGCATCACACAATCTCAGATTCATCTATTCAACCAACACAAAGGACCTCAAAGAGTTCCCCAAAGTTCTACCAGAGAATCACGACGAAAACGTGTGCCAACCCCTATGCATAGGTTCCCAATGTCACGAAACTCGCAAGTTGGTCACCAAAACATACATCAAGTGTTCTCAAGTCTTTAAAGACTCAATCCGATAAGATCACTTCAAATGGGAAAACTCAATTCATTACAAGGGAGAAGAGGGGAGGAGAAACATAAGATCCAACTATAATAGCAAAGCTCGCGATACATCATGATCGTATCATCTCAAGAACACGAGAGAGAGAGATCAAACACATAACTACTGGTACATACCCTCAGCCCCGAGGGAGAACTACTCCCTCCTCGTCATGGAGAGCACCGGGATGATGAAGATGGCCACCGGTGAGGGTTCCCCCCTCCGGCAGGGTGCCGGAACGGGTCTAGATTGGTTTTTTGTGGCTACGGAGGCTTCTGGCGGCGGAACTCCCGATCTATTATGCGTTCTGGAAGTTTTAGGGTATATGGAGTTATATAGGCAGAAGAAGCACGTCAGGGGAGCCATGAGGGCCCCACGAGGCAGGGGGCGCGCCCCCTACCCTCTTGAGATCCTCCTTCCTTCCTTGACGTGGGGTCCAAGTCCAATGGGTAGCTTTCGTTTCAAAAATAACTTCTCTAATTGATTTCGTTCCGTTTCGACTCCGTTTGATATTCCTTTTCTTCGAAACACTGAAATAGGCATAAAACAGCAAATCTGGGCTGGGCCTCCGGTTAATAGGTTAGTCCCAAAAGTAATATAAAAGTGGATAATAAAGCCCAATATTGCCCAAAACAGTAGATAATATAGCATGGAGCAATCAAAAATTATAGATACGTTGGAGACGTATCACCTGGCAGGGAGCTATGCCGACAGTAAGGTCGCCGGCTTAGACATAGTATATGCCGTCTGGCAGGGGCTATGCTGACGGCAAGGCCGTCGACACAGTTTTGTCTATTTTTAAAAAAAATTCATTTTTGCATTTTTTCCATTCAATTGACAACACAACACATATTTATATGTATATATACAGGAATATTATCATTCTCTAGAACCTCATCTACATAATATGAAAGACATCATCATCTAAAGATCATGAACATCGTCATCGTCAAAATTTCTTGAACATAAGTATGAAACATCATCATCGTCAAAATTGCATGAACATAAGTATAAAACATCGACATCATTGTCATCATCTAAAGAACAGTAGGAGGAAGTATGGAACATGGAAAGCATAACAAAATATGGAAAACATCATCATTTAAAAAAGACTAGGATCATCGCCACCGTCGCCACCACCATTAGGTTCAGCCTCACCACTAAGACCACCAGCACCGCCAAGACTAGCACCACTTCGCCAGACTGGAGTGACAGGGCTCCGTGAAGCAGGAGTGGAACCACCAACACCACCACCAAAAACTGATGATCCACCGGTTCCCTACATGTTTGAAAAGAGATTGTTGGGGTAATTATGATAGTGTTGAATCAACAATAACTAGTGGTCTAATAGTTTGGCAATGTACTAACCGGAGTCCCACTGCCTAGTGCCACCCATTCTTGATTGAATAGTTTGGCAATGTACTAACCGGAGTCTCACTACCTAGTGCCACCCATTCTTCGAGCGTAGGCAAGTATGGGTATGCTTCAGAAGGTGGTGGTGCGGGTCCCAGTGATGGTGGATCCATGCGGTTTTGCATAGCTGCAAACATAGCCTGGATGTTAGTTGACCAAGCAAACACAAAGGTCAGGAGAAATGAAAGTGCAAAATTTAGGTTGGTTGTAAGTGGGCAAAACTAACCATCATCATTCGAAAGTTGTAATCCTAGTTTCCCTGAACTTGTTGTAAGTACTCCCGTAGCTCGACAAAGACCGCATATGCCTACAATATGACATGATGAAACTAATAAATCATAGCGATGCTAAAAATATAGTGAGAAAGAAAGAAGATAAGGGGGGAATACTTACATCATGCTGGCCGGCTAAGCTCGGCTAGGAATGGGTCGTACTCCCGCTCGGGCTCGGGTTGGTAGCTCGAAGTCGTGTGTAGGAGATAGAAGGAGTGATCACGCCATCGAGGCAGCGGCCATGGTACTTCGGCTGGAATGCCACCACCGCTGTCTCGTCGGTCTGCGACAGGATGGGGTCACCAACATCCGGCCAAGGATGGAACCACTAAAACTACTCTCTGTAGGCCGTCAGGTTCTTCTCGGTATTGTCGTAGTACTCGCCCTCGCCTTCCTTGCGCTTACTCCACACACATGGGCCAGCCTCCACGTCTCCATGTCTGAGAGCGACTTCTTCAACTTGCCCTCCTGCAATATCAAACAGAAATTAGCCATACATAAGAACACGATGGTAAATAGAAGACAAAGAGTGTATCATGTATGTAGATATACCTTGACTTTCTTGTAGCGCCAGTGGCTCTGCTTTCCTTGGTCGTGTGTTTTGTCGGTTCCACGATTAGCCTGGTTTTTTCTTGTCTTGGCAGCAAACTTTGCATCCTGCACGAGCCACCTATCCACCGAACTGAAGGAAATATGCCCTAGAGGCAATAATAAAGTTATTATTTATTTCCTTATATCATGATAAATGTTTATTATTCATGCTAGAATTGTATTAACCGGAAACATAATACATGTGTGAATACATAGACAAACAGAGTGTCACTAGTATGCCTCTACTTGACTAGCTCGTTAATCGAAGATGGTTATGTTTCCTAACCATTAACAGGATCACATCATTAGAAGAATGATGTGATTGACATGACCCATTCCATTAGCTTAGCACCCGATCGTTTAGTATGTTGCTATTGCTTTCTTCATGACTTATACATGTTCCTATGACTATGAGATTATGCAACTCCCGTTTGCCGGAGGAACACTTTGTGTGCTACCAAACGTCACAACGTAACTGGGTGATTATAAAGGAGCTCTACAGGTGTCTCCAAAGGTACATGTTGGGTTGGCGTATTTCGAGATTAGGATTTGTCACTCCGATTGTCGGAGAGGTATCTCTAGGCCCTCTCGGTAATGCACATCACATAAGCCTTGCAAGCATTGCAACTAATGAGTTAGTTGTGAGATGATATATTACGGAATGAGTAAAGAGACTTGCCGGTAACAAGATTGAACTAGGTATTAAGATACCGACGATCAAACCTCGGGCAAGTAACATACTGATGACAAAGGGAACAACGTATGTTGTTATGCGGTCTGACCGATAAAGATCTTCGTAGAATATGTGGGAGCCAATATGAGCATCCAGGTTCCGCTATTGGTTATTGACTGGAGACGTGTCTCGGTCATGTCTACATTGTTCTCGAACCCGTAGGGTCCGCACGCTTAAGGTTTCGATGACAGTTATATTATGAGTTTATGAGTTTTGATGTATCGAAGGAGTTCGGAGTCCCGGATGAGATCGGGGACATGATGAGGAGTCTCGAAATGGTCGAGACGTAAAGATCGATATATTGGACGACTATATTCGGACATCGGAAAGGTTCCGAGTGATTCGGGTATTTTTCGGAGTACCTGAGAGTTACGGGAATACGTATTGGGCCTTATTGGGCCATACGGGAAAGAAGAAAAAGGGCCTCAAGGGTGGCCGCACCCCTCCCCTTGGTCTGGTCCGAATTGGACTAGGGAAGGGGGGCGCTGTCGTGGTTCTAAGCCTGACAGTAGAGTGGGGGGTAGGTATGGAGAGGCAAGGTCCTAGCTATGGAGAGGTTGTAAACACAAGGGATGTACGAGTTCAGGCCCTTCTCGGAAGAAGTAATAGCCCTACGTCTCGGAGCCCGGAGGCGGTCGAGTGGATTATGAGTATATGAGTTACAAGGTGTCGAACCCTTCTGCCTGTGGAGGGGGGTGGCTTATATAGAGTGCGCCAGGACCCCAGCCAGCCCACGTAGGAGAGGGTTTAAGGTAAGTTAAGTCTGGGGCGTTACTGGTAACGCCTCACATAAAGTGTCTTTACTATCATAAAGCCTACTTAATTACAGGCCGTTGCAGTGCGGAGTGCCTCTTGACCTCCTGGTGGTCGAGTGAGTCTTCGTGGTCGAGTCCTTCAAGTCAGTCGAGTGAGTCCCTCGTTGGTCGACTGGAAGGCGACCTCTTCTAAGGGTGTCTTTGGGTAAGGCACTTAGATCAGGTTCGTGACCCTACCCTAGGTACATGACCCCATCATTAGCCCCCGAATGGATCGAGGCTTCGAGTGAGGAAGGAGTTGATGTCGTTTCCGATTAACCTTTGCGCTCTGGTCGTGCATTGTTCTGGACCAAAGAATCTCTTCGTCGATGGCGAGCAACTTGTCTTCAGTCGACTCGATTCATTCTCTTCTTTCGTCGAGTGATCTTTCGGGCTTCGACGATCCCCGAGCGACGGATCGCGGGAAACCCCGCGTCTGACAGACTGATCTGCCGTTCGCGGATTCCGCGGGATGCGAAATTTGGGGACGCGCGCGAAGTGGAGCGGACCGCGGCGTTCGGATGGGACGGGGCATAGACGCCTCGATCTCCGCGCCGCTTTCTTCGCCACGTATCCCGTCTGCATAACTGCTCCCGGATATGATTAGATCGACCGGGCCCACCTGTCATCCACTCGGAAGGGACCTTATAAATGCGCCCGGCGAGGATTTCTGTGCTGCGCCTCAGCATTCTCTCTCTCTCTCTGCTCCCTTCGTCCCCGCCCAGCGCGCTCGCTCTCGCCCCCGCACAACTTCCCTTCGCGCATCTCGCCGGCAACCATGGCCAAGGAGAAGACGGCGGCGCTGGAACGTGTGAAGAAGGCGTCGGCGTCGGAGAAGGCAAAGGGGAGATCTACCAGCCGCGGAGGGTCCTCGTCCAGATCCCGCCTGCCGAAGGGATGGGTCCAAGGAGACTGGATCCAGTCGACCATCACAGAGAAAGACCTCCTCGACATGGCCAACGAGGGCTTGATCCCTCATGGAGCTGCGAGGCTTCCGGGGAAGGAATGGCAGCCCCAGCCAGAAGAGGGTGAGTGTGTGCTCTTGGCCACCCATGTTGACCGTGGATTTTCCTTGCCGCCGAGTATTTTCTTCCGTGGCTTCTTGAATTTCTTCGGAGCGCAGCTCCACCACTTTACCCCAAATTCTATTGCCTATCTTGCCGCGTTCGTGTCCATGTGTGAGGGTTTCCTGGGCTGTCGACCGCACTGGGGTTTATTCAAGCATATATTCACGTGTCGCTCTCAGACCGTGAAGAAGGCGAGCCCAGGTGATGAGAGAACCCGAGTCGTCCAAATGTGTGGGGGCCTGGGGATCCAGGTGAGGAATAAGAGCACCTTCCCGCCCATGACCTTTCCCGAGTCAGTCAGAGGCTGGCAGTCGACTTGGTTCTACTGCCAGGACCAGTCGACGCCGGGGCAGTCGAGTGGACTCCACAGTTTACCATGGACCGAGTGAACAAGCCTTCCTCTCTGAAGTTGATTCCGAAGGAGAAAGCTGACGTGAAGATGTTGATGGAGCGCGTGGTGCAGCTGGTTCGGGAGGGAGTGACGGGCGTGGATCTCCTGGAGGTCTTCCTTAGGCGTCGCATCCAGCCCCTGCAGTTCCGGAGCCACTGCATGTGGTTGTACTGTGGGACTGAAGACGAGACTCGAGTCCATCCGGAAGCAGTCGACGATGTCACTCTGGAAAGATGGATGGTAGCCGTCACCGGAAACAAGGACAACCCACGCGGAGCCCGAAGGATTCCTCCACTCGACCACAATAGCGATCCAAACAAGGTACGCTTGCTCTGCTTTCCACTTTGTTCTTGTCACACTTATTTCTGTTTATCCTGCCGACTGGTCGACTGATCCTTGTCTTGATATCTGCTAGGCTCTCACCGAACTGTACTCGATGCCCAATGGGGCACAAGCTCCGACTGAGGAGGGCGAGGCGAGTGGGGGCGAGAGCCAAGAAGAGGAGGAATGGGACTCGGACGTTGCAGAGGATGATGACGACGATGATGATGATGACGGTGATGAAGATGACGTTGAGGATGAAGAAGAAGAGGAGGAGGAGGTCGTACCACCGCGCTCAGAAAGGCGGTCGAAGCTTGTCCACGACCCCTCGACTGAACGTGGCAAGGGGGTTGCGACCATTGTTCAGTCGACCAAGCGCCCTCGGACCACCTCTCCGGTGCCGACTGAAAAGGCGCCGAAGCAGCCCAGGGCGGCCCCGTCGAAGACGATTAAGCTCCTACCGAAGATGAAGGTGTCCATCCCTACCATATCAGGGTAATCGTGCTGTTTGAATCTTCTTATTTTGTGTGAACTTTGTCTCTGGTCGACGCTGAAGTTAGTCGACTGATCCTTTGGAGTTGCAGTGCTGCTACTTCTGAAACCTCAGCCCGGGCTGATGACCATGAGATGGAGGACGCAGCAACTTCGAAACCAGGTACTGTATTCTTAACGCCGTTCTTAGTCGACTGACTCGCGATCTCTGATCCTGATTCTTCTTTGTAGCTCCACCCACTGCTGTTATCAGTCTTCCTGATGATGATGAGGATGAAGAACCACTGAAGCGCAGGAGAAGTAGGAAAGCGTCTGCCAGTAAGGTGCCCCAGGATGTGACGGCGCCTGAGATTCTGATTGCGGAGGAAGAGAACACCACTCGACACACGGTGTCCTTCGCAGATCCATTGACGAGTGCTCAGCAGCCCTCCCTCTTCACGACGCACCACGTCCCAGAGGACCAAGCTGGCACGGCGAAGGAAGCGATACGCCAGGCGGGAATCATGATGGAGCAATTAAAGACCATCCGGGATGCGAGCCAGGCAGCTTATGACGCCAGTTCTGCCCTTCAAAGCAATGTTCAGGTCAGTCGACCACTGTTTGTTCTGTTGGATATGCAACCAAAAACTTTTCCTTTCCGGAATTTATAGTAGTCACCCACTGGGTGTGTCGATTAGACTCCGTGTTTAGCGGGGGCACGCTGAGTGCACCCGCTGGGTGTAGTCCCCAAGGCTAAGGTCGACTGCTGGCAGTCGGCCTTAGGCTTTATGATGTCAATCTTTCTGTCAGTCGACTATGTCGACTGGATTTCACAAACCGGTGGGGGCACGCTGAGTGCACCCACTGGGTGTAGTCCCCGAGACTGTGGTCGACTGCTTGCAGTTGATCACAGTCTTAAAGAATACATCTCTCTCTCTTTTTTTTTGAGGTCGCTGGTCGACTTTGTCTTCAACAAGATTAGTGGGGGCACGCTGAGTGCACCCACTGGGTGTAGTCCCCGAGACTACGGTCGAATGCTTGTATTCGGCTGAAGTCTTAGAAACGTGTGTTTTTTCCTTTTTCACTCGGAAGTGAATTATATTTGACATTTAGTCGATTGGTTCTTCGCAGAACTCTTGTGATCTTGTGGCTCGCTACTCTGAGCTGGAAAACAAGCACACTCAACTCGAGCTGAGCTTGAAGCTGGTTCAGGAGAAGCTTACGAAGGCCAAGGAGGAGACCGAAGGTATGTTTGGTGAGACCCTGACGACTGCTTTTCCCCTTGCTTGTTTCAAAATCTGATCTTGCTGTGACTTGCAGGTAAGGTAAGGGAGGCCCAACAGAAGAAAGACCTCGAACTAGCTGAGAAGATCAAGCTTGCTGACGAGAAGTTAGCTTCAGTCACCAAGCTTGAACAAGACAATACCAATCTGAAAGCTGCTCTTGGGATTGCCAACAAGGAGGTCAGTCGACTGAAAACTGACAAAGCTGCCCTGACCGACCAAGTCAGCAAATTGACTGAGAAGAAAACTGAACTGGAGGCCTTCCTGAGTGGCCTTGCCAAAAAGTTGTTCCTTATGCTTGAAGGTAGACCTCCATGTTTGGCAAATATTTCCAATTGTGGCTTTTTCCATTCGACTATCTCCTTGACTTAGTGATCACCCTTGCAGAATTTTGTCAAAACTTTGAAGAAGAAACCAACCGACTGGAGCCAAACCTTGACCCCGTCAATTCTCCGGTGAACGACGAAGTTGCCATGGATGTTTTCCGACTGGAGTCTCGTGTTGCAGCTGTCGTGGACTATCTCGCAAGGCTGAAGGCCGCCACATCTCGCATCGACTCGACGCTCTGGCCTGAGGAGACACTTCAGAATGACCTTGAGTCGCTGATGGCTCGCTTGAACACGATCCCCGGTCGAGTGCAGGAATGGAAGAAGTCCTCGGCTCGGTGTGGTGCAGATGTTGCTCTGTGTCTGGCCCGAGTCCACTGTAAAGATGCGCGAGAAGAGAAGCTGGCGGCCCTTCGGGTGGCCAACACCAAGAAACACGACTTCAGGTCCTTTATGGAAACTTTCCTTGCAGCTGCCACTCGGATCGCCGACGGAATTGACCTTGATGAATTCGTTGCACCTTCCAGCCCTCCACAGGAGGGGTAAAAAACTTCTTCTGGCTCGACGCTTTAAATTTGCCTCGGTATGCCGAGTGGAATTGTAACCGATAAACCTTAACAGGCTTAACGCCTGAGCACTTTCGGTTCCTTTAGATATCGATTCAAACTTGAATTTGGTGCTTGAATATGATTGCCTTTGGCTCGAAATGTCTTTTGTAGGTTCAAAGCAAGGTGCCTTTACTACAATCGACTTATTCTTTAGTCCACTTAGGCGAGCACTGGGCTGCGGCTAAGCCTCCGAGTGGAAGCCCGGCTTACCACTCGGTAGGATTTCTATAACTTAGGCGAGCACTGGGCCGCAGCTAAGCCCCCGAGTGAGATGTTTGTTCTTCACTCGGTAGGATTTTTGTAACTTAGGCGAGCACAGGGCTGCAGCTAAGCCTCCGAGTGAGAGGGTCGCTCTTCACTCGGTAGGATTTTTGTAACTTAGGCGAGTGCTTGAACTGCAGCTAAGCCCCCGAGTGAGAGGATTGCTCTTCACTCGGTAGGATTTTTTACAACTTAGGCGAGC
>NC_041388.1:388961676-388974486 GCF_002162155.2 Triticum dicoccoides | reverse complement strand
GGATTTTTATAACTTAGGCGAGCACAGGGCTGCAGCTAAGCCCCCGAGTGAGAGGATTGCTCTTCACTCGGTAAGATTTTTATAACTTAGGCGAGCACAGGGCTGCAGCTAAGCCCCCGAGTGAGAGGATTGCTCTTCACTCGGTAGGATTTTTATAACTTAGGCGAGCACAGGGCTGCAGCTAAGCCTCCGAGTGAGAGGTTTGCTCTCCACTCGGTAGGATTTTTGACAACTTAGGCGAGCACAGGGCTGCAGCTAAGCCCCCGAGTGAGAGGGTTGCTCTCCACTCGGTAGGATTTTGATAACTTAGGCGAAACGGATTCGCAGATAAGCCCCCGAGTGAGAGTCTGGCTCACCACTCGGTAGGATTTTTACAAACTTAGGCGAAACGGATTCGCGGCTAAGTCACCCACTGAGGGGGAATTTTATTTGGACAAAAATAAAAAGTGACAGAAATTATGGAGGAACTATGACACTATTATTTTGAGGTCCATGAACTACAGAAGTACTTTATTGCAACTCATCCGAGTGATGAAACTTAAGTGTAAAATGGGCGGAGTAGCTCCGCGCTCCAAGCTCGGGGCTCGTCGATATTATGCTCGACGTTGTAAAGACGGTACGCCCCGTTGTGGAGAACCTTGGTGACGATGAAGGGGCCTTCCCAAGAAGGAGCAAGCTTGTGTGGTTTGTGCTGATCCACTCGGAGAACTAAATCCCCTTCCTGGAAGGCTCGACCTCTCACATTTCTGGCGTGGAAACGACGCAAATCTTATTGGTAGATGGTCGACCGGATCAGAGCCATCTCCCTTCCTTCCTCTAAAAGGTCGACTGCGTCCTGCCGCGCTTGTTCAGCCTCTGCTTCGTTGTAGATTTCAACTCGAGGAGCATTGTGGAGAAGATCACTCGGCAAGACTGCTTCAGCTCCGTAGACCAAGAAGAATGGAGTTCTTCCGGTCGACCGATTAGGTGTGGTCCGCAGCCCCCAAAGCACTGATGGAAGTTCGTCGACCCAAGCTCCAGCCGCGTGTTTGAGATCACGCATCAGTCGAGGCTTCAATCCCTTAAGAATCAGTCCATTAGCTCGCTCTTCTTGCCCATTCGACTGCGGATGGGCGACTGAGGCGTAGTCGACCCGTGTGCCTTGGGAGTTGCAGAAATCTCTGAATTCCTCTGAGTCAAAGTTCGACCCATTATCCGTAATGATGCTGTGCGGGACTCCATATCTGAATATTAGTTCCCTGATGAAGCTAACAGCAGTACCGGTGTCAAGGCTCTTGATTGGTTTAGCCTCGATCCACTTTGTGAACTTGTCGACTGCCACCAGTACATGCGTGAAGCCAGTTCGTCCAGTTCTCAAAGGACCGACCATGTCCAGTCCCCATACTGCGAAAGGCCAGACGAGTGGGATGGTCTTCAGGGCCGACGCAGGCTTGTGCGACATATTCGAGTAGAACTGACATCCCTCGCACTTATCCACTATATCTTTTTCCATCTCATTCGCCTTTGGCCAGTAAAATCCGGCTCGGTATGCTTTGGCCACGATGGTCCGAGAGGACGCATGATGACCACAGGTCCCCGAGTGTATATCATTGAGGATGAGTCGACCTTCTTCTGGTGTTATGCACTTCTGACCAACTCTAGTCGCGCTTTCTCTGTATAATTGTCCTTTGATTACGGTAAAGGCCTTAGATCGACGGACGATCTGTCGAGCCTCTTCCTCATCCTCCGGAAGCTCTTTTCTCAGGATATATGCGACATACGGAACTGTCCAGTCGGGAATGACCACCAAAACCTCCATGATCAAGTCGACCACCGCTGGGACTTCAACTTCAGTCGGATCTGTGGCACTCTTGGGCTGTGGAGTTTCTTCGGTGAAAGGATCTTCTTTGACTGACGGAGTGTGTATATGCTCCAAGAACACACCACTCGGAATGGCTTCTCTCTTGGAACCTATCTTTGCTAGATCATCAGCTGCTTGATTTTTCAGTCGGGGTATATGATGGAGTTCCAACCCCTCGAACTTCTTTTCCAGCTTCCTCACTGCACTGCAGTATCCAGTCATGGCTGGGCTTCTCACGTCCCACTCTTTCATCACCTGATTGACCACTAAATCCGAGTCGCCATAGACCATCAGGCGACGGACGCCGAGTGAAATGGCCATGCGCAACCCATATAAGAGGGCCTCATATTCTGCCTCATTGTTGGAGGAATCAAAGTGAATCTGGAGCACATATCTGAGCTTCTCTCCTCTGGGGGAAACCAGGACAACCCCAGCACCGGAACCATTCAACATCTTAGAGCCATCAAAAAACATGGTCCAATGCTCCGAGTGAACTTCAGTCGGCTGCTGTTGTTCAATCCACTCGGCGAGGAAATCTGCTATTGCCTGGGACTTAATGGCCTTCTTTGCCTCAAACTTGATATCAAGGGGAAGAAGTTCAATCGCCCATTTGGCCACTCGACCAGTTGCATCTCTGTTGTGCAAAATCTCTGATAGTGGAGCGTCGCTGACGACTGTGATGGAATGATCAGAAAAATAATGAGCAACCTTCTTTGTGGTGATATATATTCCATACACAAGCTTCTGATAATGAGGATATCTCTGCTTGGATGGAGTCAAGACTTCAGACAAATAATACACTGGGCGCTGAACTTTGAGAGCTTTTCCTTCTTCTTCCCGCTCGACCGTTAGCACAGTACTGACGACTTGTCCTGTGGCTGCGATATAGAGCAACAGAGGCTCTTTGCTGATTGGAGCAGCAAGCACCGGCTGGGTGGAGAGCAGAGTTTTTAGCTCGGCAAACGCTGCATCAGCTTCTGGAGTCCACTCGAACTTGTCTGTCTTCTTCATCAGTCGGTAAAGAGGCAATGCCTTTTCACCGAGTCGTGAGATGAATCGACTTAATGCGGCCAAGCATCCAGTAAGCTTCTGGACATCGTGCACTCGCACAGGGCGTTTCATTCGGAGAATAGTGCCAATCTTCTCTGGGTTAGCGTCGATTCCCCGTTCGGAAACGAGAAAACCGAGTAACTTGCCACCAGGAACTCCAAATGTGCACTTTGATGGATTGAGCTTGATATCATATCTTCTGAGGTTGGCAAATGTTTCGGCGAGATCAGCGAGCAGGTCGGAACCTTTTCGTGACTTGACAACGATATCATCCATATATGCTTCCACATTCCGACTGATTTGAGTGAGTAGACACTTCTGAATCATTCGCATAAATGTGGCTACGGCATTCTTGAGGCCGAATGGCATGGTGATATAGCAGAAGCACCCGAATGGAGTGATGAAAGCTGTTTTTACCTCGTCGGGTCCGTACAGATGGATCTGGTGGTACCCGGAGTAGGCATCTAAAAAAGATGGCCTCTCGCATCCCGCGGTCGAGTCAACAATTTGATCTATGCGAGGGAGAGGAAAATGATCTTTCGGGCAGGCCCGGTTGATGTGCTTGAAATCAATGCACATTCGGAGCGACTTGTCCTCCTTAGGAACCATGACGACATTAGCGAGCCACTCGGAGTGGTATATCTCTCGGATAAATCCGGCCGCCAACAGTCGAGCCACTTCTTCACCAATGGCTTTTCTCTTCTGGACGGCAGACCGCCGAAGATGCTCTTTGACTGGTTTTGCAGATGAGCCGACTCTTAAGCGATGCTCAGCCAGTCCCCTGGGAACACCTGGCATGTCAGCGGGCTTCCATGCAAAAATGTCCCAGTTCTCACGGAGGAACTGGATGAGCGCTTCTTCCTATTTTGGGTCGAGTGTTGTGGAGATGCGGGTCGGAGCTGCATCGGGGTCGGTCGGGTGAATGTGGACAGGCTTCGTCTCACCGGACGACTGGAATGCAGACTCTGTGGCGGGTTTCTTTGATCGCAGCAAGTCACTCGGATCTGCGTTTTGCTTGTATTCTTCGAACTCGACCGCTGTCACGTGGGAATCGACAATCTTGGAGCCCTTCTGAAAGCACTCTTCTGCCTTTTTCCGATCACCGGTGACAGTGATCACTCCTTTGGGGCCGGGCATCTTCAATTTGAGGTACACGTAGCATGGTCGAGCCATGAACCGTGCGTAAGCTGGTCTCCCCAAAATGGCATGATATGCGCTCTGAAAATCCACGACCTCAAACGTCAACTTTTCTTTGCGAAAATGCTTCGAATCACCAAACACCACGTCCAAAGCTATTTGGCCGAGTGACTCGGCTTTCTTCCCTGGTATAACTCCATGAAAGCTCATGTTACTAGTGCTCAGCCGGGACATCGGAATGCCCATTCCTTTCAGTGTGTCTGCATACAACAAATTCAGCCCGCTTCCACCATCCATCAGCACCTTTGTTAGTCGAGTGCCTTCGACAACTGGATCGACCACCAAAGCTTGCCTCCCAGGGGTGGCAATATGAGTCGGGTGATCAGATTGGTCGAATGTGATGGGTATTGAGACCATTTCAGATAATTTGCTTTTGCTGGGGCAACCATGTTCACCTCTCGGTTAATGACTTTCAGTCGACTCCTGCTTTCCACATCTGCAAAGATCATCAGAGTGGAGTTGATATGCGGATATCCTTCCTCACTGTCCTCCTTGTCTTCAGCCTTGTCCGACTCCTTCTCCTTGTCCTTAGACTGTTTTCCCTGAAACTGCTGGATCAGGAGTCGACATTGGCGAGTGGTGTGCTTCGGGTAGATGATATTCCCCTCTTCGTCTTTCTTCGTGTGGATGTGACATGGCATATCCATTACGTCGTTCCCTTCTTTATCTTTTACCTTCTTGGGGTTCCAGGATCCTTTTGGTTTCCCCTTAAACTTTCCCTGAGTCACGGCCAGAGCCTCTCCAGGAGCTGCCGGTTCAGCCTTCCGCTTCTGTTTCCGACTGGTGTTTCCTTTTTCCGACTGACTCGACTTGTGCTTGCCGCTTCGGAGTCGGTCTTCTTCTTCGCCGTTGGCGTACTTGGTAGCAATCTCCATCATCCGACTCAAGGTCATGTCACCGGTTCGACCAAACTTCAAACTCAATTCTCTGTTCTTGACGCCATCTTTGAAGGCGCAGACTGCCTGATGATCAGACACATTCTCCACAGTGTGGTGCAAAGTGATCCACCTCTGAATATACTCTCTGAGAGTCTCATTAGCCTTCTGCACGCAGACTTGCAACTCTGTCAATCCAGCTGGTCGCTTGCAAGTCCCTTCGAACGTTCTGATGAACACTCGGGACAGATCTTCCCAAGCGTAAATGCTGCTAGGAGGTAATTGAGTCAACCATGCCCTGGCAGAACCTTCCAGCATGAGGGGCAAATGCTTCATGGCCACCTCGTCGTTCCTGATGGGGTTATGTACCTAGGGTAGGGTCATGGACCTGATCCAAGTAACTTACCCCAGGACATCCTTAGAAGAGGTCGCCTTCCAGTCGACCAACGAGGATTCACTCGACTGGCCTGAAGGACTCGACCACGAAGACTCACTCGACCACCAGTAGGTCAAGAGGCACTCTGCACTGCAACGGCCTGTAATCAAGTAGACTTTATGATAGTAAAGGCCTTTATGTGGGGCGTTACCAGTAACGCCCCAGACTTAACTCACCTTAAACCCTCTCCTACGTGGGCTGGCTGGGGTCCTGGCGCACTCTATATAAGCCACCTCCCTCCACAGGCAGAAGGGTTCGGCACCTTGTAATTCATACATTCATAATCCACTCGACCGCCTCCGGGCTCCGAGACGTAGGGCTGTTACTTCTTCCGAGAAGGGCCTGAACTCGTACATCCTTTGTGCTTACAACTTCTCCATAGCTAGGACCTTGCCTCTCCATACCTACCCCCCACTCTACTGTCAGGCTTAGAACCACGATAGTTGGCGCCCACCGTGGGGCAGGTGTTTTAGCGATTTTGTGGAGAAGTTGCGATTCTTCCGAGTACTCTCATCATGGTGTCTGCTGGAGTTTTGGTCAAGGGTCAAGAGATCCGTCTCGGCACTCTCACCTTCATCGCCGACGACTCCGCATGGCTCCAGGAGGCTCCACTCGACGTAGACGCGCTCCCCGTCCGCGGTGCGACGCATTTTCGCGCATGTGTCCGCGGCGTTCTGCTGCGGCAACCGTCGACCCAGTATCGGTCGGCTCCTCCATCGTCCACCCTCCCGGTCTCCCGCCAGCGCAAGCGCTCAGGCCGGTCGAGGCTTCAGCGATGGGTGAGTCACGCGGTGGCTCGCCAATCGGCCACTACACAAGTTGCGGCAATCGAGCCCAACGAATCTCTCTACGGCTTGTTCGATCAGTCGACTGGCTCCGGAGAGACTGCATCCGAGTGCGGAAGCAGTGATCCAGTGGTGGAAATCTTGATGGTCGACGGGCCCCACAGCCCTCCTGGCTTCGCCCGTGGTGGTGGAGCAGGTGACGGCGGCGACCCTGCACGAGACTACGAAGAGTACCAGCCCGAGCCACTCGACTCTCTGGAAAGAGAAGAGCTTCGCCGCAGGAACGAGGATCCCCTGCATATTCCCATCGCAGGAGAAACCCCCGAGGCTCGTGCCTTGGAGGAGGCGCGTCTGGCCAATTTGGCCGAGCGCACTCGACTGGAGAACCTTCAGCGAGCACTCGACGAGCGCGCGCGGCAATGAGTTCCCGACACCAGTCGACGTCAACTCTTCCCGCCGACTCAGGTATATCGAACCCCAATTCAGAATTTAGCAGCTGCGACCCGTATAGCAGAGTCCATTCAGCCTTCGCAGTCGGAAGCTGGCAGAGGTTTGCTGCAGATCAGGGATCTGCTCCGGGCAGCAGGAGATCAGAATTCAGCCGTGTCTCAGTCACGCAACAGAATTCACAGTCGATCTGTCACTGTGAATACGGTTCAGTCGGCTCACAGCCCCAGATCGCCTCCGCGGCGCGAAGGGCGTGAGAATCGGCGAGATCAATATGGCGACAGACTCGACCGAGATGATAGGCGTCGAGTGCCCTATTCCCCTCCGAGGGGTGGGTCTTACGCTCCTCGGCAGCCAGATGATAGGCGTCAGTACAGTACAGGGCGTAGGGTTCCAGTTGACCCCAGAGAGCCAGGCTTCGACGCGCGATCCATTATCGTGCAAGGGTTGGTCGACCGGAACAGAGCCCATCGAGGCGCACTCGACAGAGATGTACCCACGAGCAGTCGAGTACATGTTTCTGGTCCTGAATGTTTCAGCAGAGCTATCAGAGCCGCAGTTATCCCCCCCAATTTCAGGTTGGCAACAGGAGTCAGCAAGTTCACTGGTGAGTCTAAGCCTGAAACTTGGCTTGAAGACTACCGAGTGGCAGTTCAGATCGGTGGTGGGAACGACGAGGTGGCCATGAAGCATTTGCCCCTCATGTTGGAAGGTTCTGCTAGGGCATGGTTGACTCAATTACCTCCTAGCAGCATTTACACTTGGGAAGATCTGTCCCGAGTGTTCGTCAGAACGTTTGAAGGGACTTGCAAGCGACCAGCGGGATTGACAGAGTTGCAAGTCTGCGTGCAGAAAACTAATGAGACTCTCAGAGAGTATATTCAGAGGTGGATCACTTTGCACCACACTGTGGAAAATGTCTCTGATCATCAGGCAGTATGCGCCTTCAAAGACGGCGTCAAGAACAGAGAACTGAGTTTGAAATTTGGTCGAACCGGTGACATGACCTTGAGTCGGATGATGGAGATTGCTACCAAGTACGCCAACGGCGAAGAAGAAGACCGACTCCGAAGCGGCAAGCACAAGCCGAGTCAGTCGGAAAAAGGAAACGCCAGTCGGAAACAGAAGCGGAAGGCTGAACCGGCAGCTCCTGGAGAGGCTCTGGCCGTGACTCAAGGAAAGTTTAAGGGGAAACCAAAAGGATCCTGGAACCCCAAAAAGGCAGAGGAGTGCTTTCAGAAGGGCTCCAAGATTGCCGATTCCCAAGTGACAGCGGTCGAGTTCGAAGAATACAAGCAAAACGCAGATCCGAGTGACTTGCTGCGATCCAAGAAGCCCGCCACAGAGTCTGCATTCCAGTCGTCCGGTGAGACGAAGCCTGTTCACATTCACCCGACCGACCCCGAAGCAGCTCCGACCCGCATCTCCACAACACTCGACCCAAAATAGGAAGAAGCGCTCATCCAGTTCCTCCGTGAGAACTGGGACATTTTTGCATGGAAGCCCGCTGACATGCCAGGTGTTCCCAGGGGACTGGCTGAGCATCGCCTAAGAGTCGACTCGTCTGCAAAACCAGTCAAAGAGCATCTTCGGCGGTCCGCCGTCCAGAAGAGAAAGGCCATCAGTGAAGAAGTGGCTCGACTGTTGGCGGCAGGATTTATCCGAGAGATATACCACTCCGAGTGGCTCGCTAATGTCGTCATGGTTCCTAAGAAGGACAAGTCGCTCCGAATGTGCATTGATTTCAAGCACATCAACCGGGCCTGCCCGAAAGATCACTTTCCTCTCCCTCGCATAGATCAAATTGTTGACTCGACCGCGGGATGCGAGAGGTTGTCTTTTTTAGATGCTTACTCCGGGTACCACCAGATCCGTCTGTACGGGCCCGATGAGGTAAAAACAGCTTTCATCACTCCATTCGGGTGCTTCTGTTATATCACCATGCCATTCGGCCTCAAGAATGCCGGAGCCACATTTATGCGAATGATTCAGAAGTGTCTACTCACCCAAATCAGTCGGAATGTGGAAGCTTATATGGATGATATTGTTGTCAAGTCACGAAAAGGTTCCGACCTGCTCGCTGACCTCGCCGAAACATTTGCCAACCTCAGAAGGTATGATATCAAGCTCAATCCATCAAAGTGCACATTTGGAGTTCCTGGTGGCAAGTTACTCGGTTTTCTCGTTTCCGAACGGGGAATCGACGCTAACCTAGAGAAGATTGGCACTATTCTCCGAATGAAACGCCCTGTGCGAGTGCACGATGTCCAGAAGCTTACTGGATGCTTGGCCGCATTAAGTCGATTCATCTCACGACTCGGTGAAAAGGCACTGCCTCTTTACCGACTGATGAAGAAGGCTGAAAAGTTCGAGTGGACTCCAGAAGCCGATGCAGCGTTTGCCGAGCTAAAAGCTCTGCTCTCCACCCAGCCGGTGCTTGCTGCTCCAATCAGCAAAGAGCCTCTGTTGCTCTACATCGCAGCCACAGGACAAGTCGTCAGTACTGTGCTAACGGTCGAGCGGGAAGAAGAAGGAAAAGCTCTCAAAGTTCAGCGCCCAGTGTATTATTTGTCTGAAGTCTTGACTCCATCCAAGCAGAGATATCCTCATTATCAGAAGCTTGTGTATGGAATATACATGACCACAAAGAAGGTTGCTCATTATTTCTCTGACCATTCCATCACAGTCGTCAGCGACGCTCCACTATCAGAGATTTTGCACAACAGAGATGCAACTGGTCGAGTGGCCAAATGGGCGATTGAACTTCTTCCCCTTGATATCAAGTTTGAGGCAAAGAAAGCCATTAAGTCCCAGGCGATAGCAGATTTCCTCGCCGAGTGGATTGAACAACAGCAGCCGACTGAAGTTCACTCGGAGCATTGGACCATGTTTTTCGATGGCTCTAAGATGTTGAATGGTTCCGGTGTTGGGGTTGTCCTGATTTCCCCCAGAGGAGATAAGCTCAGATATGTGCTCCAGATTCACTTTGATTCCTCCAACAATGAGGCAGAATATGAGGCCCTCCTATATGGGTTGCGCATGGCCATTTCACTCGGCGTCCGTCGCCTAATGGTCTATGGCGACTCGGATTTAGTGGTCAATCAGGTGATGAAAGAGTGGGACGTGAGAAGCCCAGCCATGACTGGATACTGCAGTGCAGTGAGGAAGCTGGAGAAGAAGTTCGAGGGGTTGGAGCTCCATCATATACCCCGACTGAAAAATCAAGCAGCTGATGATCTAGCAAAGATAGGTTCCAAGAGAGAAGCCATTCCGAGTGGAGTGTTCTTGGAGCATATACACACTCCGTCAGTCAAAGAAGATCCTTTCACCGAAGAAACTCCGCAGCCCAAGGGCGCCACAGATCCGACTGAAGTTGAAGTCCCAGCAGTGGTCGACTTGATCATGGAGGTTTTGGTGGTCATTCCCGACTGGACGATTCCGTATGTCGCATATATCTTGAGGAAAGAGCTTCCGGAGGATGAGGAAGAGGCTCGACAGATCGTCCGTCGATCTAAGGCCTTTACCGTAATCAAAGGACAATTATACAGAGAAAGCGCGACTGGAGTCGGTCAGAAGTGCATAACACCAGAAGAAGGTCGACTCATCCTCAATGATATTCACTCGGGGACCTGTGGTCATCATGCGTCCTCTCGGACCATCGTGGCCAAAGCATACCGAGCCGGATTTTACTGGCCCAAGTCGAATGAGATGGCAAAAGAGATAGTAGATAAGTGCGAGGGATGTCAGTTCTACTCGAATATGTCGCACAAGCCTGCGTCAGCTTTAAAGACCATCCCACTCGTCTGGCCTTTTGCAGTTTGGGGGCTTGACATGATCGGTCCTTTGAGAACAGGACGAAGTGGCTTCACGCATGTACTGGTGGCAGTCGACAAGTTCACCAAGTGGATCGAGGCTAAACCAATCAAGAGCCTTGACACCGGTACTGCTGTTAGCTTCATCAGGGAACTAATATTCAGATATGGAGTCCCGCACAGCATCATTACGGATAATGGGTCGAACTTTGACTCAGAGGAATTCAGAGCTTTCTGCGACTCCCAGGGCACACGGGTCGACTACGCATCAGTCGCCCATCCGCAGTCGAATGGACAAGCAGAGCGAGCTAATGGACTGATTCTCAAGGGACTGAAGCCTCGACTGATGCGTGATCTCAAACACGCGGCTGGAGCTTGGGTCGACGAACTTCCATCTGTACTCTGGGGACTGCGGACCACGCCTAATCGGTCGACCAGAAGAACTCCATTCTTCTTGGTCTATGGAGCTGAAGCAGTCTTGCCGAGTGATCTTCTCCACAATGCTCCTCGAGTTGAAATCTACAACGAAGCAGAAGCTGAACAAGCGCGGCAGGACGCAGTCGACCTTTTAGAGGAAGAAAGGGAGATGGCTCTGATCCGGTCGACCATCTACCAACAAGATCTGCGGCGTTTCCACGCCCGAAACGTGAGAGGTCGAGCCTTCCAGGAAGGGGATTTGGTTCTCCGAGTGGATCAGCACAAACCACACAAGCTTGCTCCTTCTTGGGAAGGCCCCTTCATCGTCACCAAGGTTCTCCACAACGGGGCGTACCGTCTTTACAACGTCGAGCATAATATCGACGAGCCCCGAGCTTGGAACGCGGAGCTACTCCGCCCGTTTTACACTTAAGCTTTATCACTCGGATGAGTTGCAATAAAGTACTTCTGTAGTTCATGGACCTCAAAATAATAAGTGTCATAGTTCCTCCATAATATATGTCACTTTTTATTTTTTGTCCAATGAAATTCCCCTCAGTGGGTGACTTAGCTGCGAATCCGTTTCGCCTAAGTTTGTAAAAATCCTACCGAGTGGTGAGCCAGACTCCCACTCGGAGGCTTAGCCGCGAATCCGTTTCGCCTAAGTTATCAAAATCCTACCGAGTGGTGAGCCAGACTCCCACTCGGAGGCTTAGCTGCGAAATCGTTTCGCCTAAGTTATCAAAATCCTACCGAGTGGTAAGCCAGCCTTCCACTCGGAGGCTTAGCTGCAGCCTCGTGCTCGCCTAAGTTATAAAAATCCTACCGAGTGAAGAGCAACCCTCTCACTCGGGGGCTTAGCTGCAGTCCAAGCACTCGCCTAAGTCGTGAAAATCCTACCGAGTGAAGAGCAATCCTCTCACTCGGAGGCTTAGCTGCAGCCTCGTGCTCGCCTAAGTTATCAAAATCCTACCGAGTGGTAAGCCAGCCTTCCACTCGGAGGCTTAGCTGCAGCCGCGTGCTCGCCTAAGTTATAAAAATCCTACCGAGTGGAGAGCAACCCTCTCACTCGGGGGCTTAGCTGCAGTCCAAGCACTCGCCTAAGTTGTGAAAATCCTACCGAGTGAAGAGCAACCCTCTCACTCGGAGGCTTAGCTGCAGCCCTGTGCTCGCCTAAGTTACAAAAATCCTACCGAGTGAAGAGCAACCCTCTCACTCGGGGGCTTAGCTGCAGCCCAGTGCTGGAAGGTGCAACAAATTCATCAAGGTCAATCCCGTCGGCGATCCGAGTGGCAGCTGCAAGGAAAGTTTCCATAAAGGATCTGAAGTCGTGCTTCTTGGTATTGGCCACCCGAAGGGCCGCCAGCTTCTCTTCTCGCGCATCTTTGCAGTGGACTCGGGCCAGACACAGAGCGACATCTGCACCACACCGAGCCGAGGACTTCTTCCACTCCTGCACTCGACCAGGGATCGTGTTCAAGCGGGCCATCAGCGACTCAAGGTCATTCTGAAGTGTCTCCTCAGGCCAGAGCGTTGAGTCGATGCGAGATGTGGCGGCCTTCAGCCTTGCGAGATAGTCCACGACAGCTGCAACACGAGACTCCAGTCGGAAAACATCCATGGCAACTTCGTCGTTCACCGGAGAATTGACAGGGTCAAGGTTTGGCTCCAGTCGGCTGGTTTCTTCTTCAAAGTTTTGACAAAATTCTGCAAGGGTGATCACTAAGTCAAGGAGATAGTCGAATGGAAAAAGCCACAATTGGAAATATTTGCCAAACATGGAGGTCTACCTTCAAGCATAAGGAACAACTTTTTGGCAAGGCCACTCAGGAAGGCCTCCAGTTCAGTTTTCTTCTCAGTCAATTTGCTGACTTGGTCGGTCAGGGCAGCTTTGTCAGTTTTCAGTCGACTGACCTCCTTGTTGGCAATCCCAAGAGCAGCTTTCAGATTG
>NC_041388.1:388939006-388961666 GCF_002162155.2 Triticum dicoccoides | reverse complement strand
CCGAGTGGTAAGCCAGCCTTCCACTCGGAGGCTTAGCTGCAGCCGCGTGCTCGCCTAAGTTATAAAAATCCTACCGAGTGGAGAGCAACCCTCTCACTCGGGGGCTTAGCTGCAGTCCAAGCACTCGCCTAAGTTGTGAAAATCCTACAGAGTGAAGAGCAACCCTCTCACTCGGGGGCTTAGCTGCAGCCCTGTTCTCGCCTAAGTTACAAAAATCCTACCGAGTGAAGAGCAACCCTCTCACTCGGGGGCTTAGCTGCAGCCCAGTGCTCGTCTAAGTGGACTAAAGAATAAGTCGATTGCAGCACAGGCACCTTGCTTTGAACCTGCAAAAGACATTCCGAGCCGAAGGCAATCGTATTCAAGCACCAAATCCAAGTTTGAATCGACATCTAAAGGAACCGAAAGTGCTCAGGCGTCAAGCCTGTTAAGGTTTGTCGGTTACAATTTCACTCGGCATACCGAGGCAAATTTAAAGCGTCGAGCCAGAAGAAGTTTTTTACCCCTCCTGTGGAGGGCTGGAAGGTGCAACAAATTCATCAAGGTCAATCCCGTCGGCGATCCGAGTGGCAGCTGCAAGGAAAGTTTCCATAAAGGATCTGAAGTCGTGCTTCTTGGTATTGGCCACCCGGAGGGCCGCCAGCTTCTCTTCTCGCGCATCTTTGCAGTGGACTCGGGCCAGACACAGAGCGACATCTGCACCACACCGAGCCGAGGACTTCTTCCACTCCTGCACTCGACCAGGGATCGTGTTCAAGCGGGCCATCAGCGACTCAAGGTCATTCTGAAGTGTCTCCTCAGGCTAGAGCGTCGAGTCGATGCGAGATGTGGCGGCCTTCAGCCTTGCGAGATAGTCCACGACAGCTGCAACACGAGACTCCAGTCGGAAAACATCCATGGCAACTTCGTCGTTCACCGGAGAATTGACGGGGTCAAGGTTTGGCTCCAGTCGGTTGGTTTCTTCTTCAAAGTTTTGACAAAATTCTGCAAGGGTGATCACTAAGTCAAGGAGATAGTCGAATGGAAAAAGCCACAATTGGAAATATTTGCCAAACATGGAGGTCTACCTTCAAGCATAAGGAACAACTTTTTGGCAAGGCCACTCAGGAAGGCCTCCAGTTCAGTTTTCTTCTCAGTCAATTTGCTGACTTGGTCGGTCAGGGCAGCTTTGTCAGTTTTCAGTCGACTGACCTCCTTATTGGCAATCCCAAGAGCAGCTTTCAGATTGGTATTGTCTTGTTCGAGCTTGGTAACTGAAGCTAACTTCTCGTCAGCAAGCTTGATCTTCTCAGCTAGCTCAAGGTCTTTCTTCTGCTGGGCCTCCCTTACCTTACCTGCAAGTTACAGCAAGATCAGATGCTGAAACAAGCAAGGGGAAAAGCAGTCGTCAGGGTCTCACCAAACATACCTTCGGTCTCCTCCTTTGCCTTTGTCAGCTTCTCCTGAACCAGCTTCAAGCTCAGCTCGACTTGAGTATGTTTTTGTTCCAGCTCTGAGTAGCGAGCCACAAGATCACAGGAGTTCTGTGAAGAACCAATCGACTAAATGTCAAATATAATTCACTTCCGAGTGAAAAAGGGATAAACACACGTTTCTAAGACTACAGCCAAATACAAGCATTCGACCGTAGTCTCGGGGACTACACCCAGTGGGTGCACTCAGCGTGCCCCCACTAATCCTGTTGAAGACAAAGTCGACCAGTCGACCTCAAAAAAAAAAAGAGAGATGCATTCTCTAAGACTGTGATCAACTGCAAGCAGTCGACCACAGTCTCGGGGACTACACCCAGTGGGTGCACTCAGCGTGCCCCCACCGGTTTGTGAAATCCAGTCGACATAGTCGACTGAAAGAAAAATTGACATCATAAAGCCTAAGGCCGACTGCCAGCAGTCGACCTTAGCCTTGGGGACTACACCCAGCGGGTGCACTCAGCGTGCCCCCGCTAACACGGAGTTTATTCGACACACCCAGTGGGTGACTAATATAAATTCCGGAAAAGAAAAGTTTTTGGTAGCATATCCAACAGAACAAACAGCGGTCGACTGACCTGGACATTGCTTTGGAGGGCAGAACTGGCGTCATAAGCTGCCTGGCTCGCGTCCCGGATGGTCTTCAGCTGCTCCATCATGAGTCCCGCCTGGCGTATTGCCTCCTTCGCTGCGCCAGCTTGGTCCTCTGGGATGTGGTGCGTCGTAAAGAGGGAGGGCTGCTGAGCACTCGTTAGTGGATTTGCGAAGGACACCGTGTGTCGAGTGGTGTTCCCTTCCTCCACAGTCAGAATCTCAGGCGCCGTCACATCCTGAGGTACCTTACTGGCGGACGCTTTCCGACTCCTCCTGCGTGTCAGTGGTTCTTCATCCTCGTCGTCGTCAGGGAGATTGATAACAGTGTTGGGTGGAGCTGCGGAGAAGGATCAGGATCAGAGATCGCGTGTCAGTCGACTAAGAACGGTGTTGAGAACACAGTACCTGGATTCGAAGTTGCTGCATCCTCCATCTCGTGGTCATCAGCCCGGGCCGAGGTCTCAGAAGTAGCAGCACTGCAACTCCAAAGGATCAGTCGACTAACTTCAGCGTCGACCAGAGATAAAGTTCGCACAGAATAAGAAAATATGAGCAGCACAATTACCCTGATATGGTGGGGATGGACACCTTCATTTTCGGCAGGAGCTTGGTCGGCTTTGGCGGAGCCCCCCTAGGCTGCTTCGGCGCCTTTTCAGTCGGCGCTGGAGAAGTGGTCCTAGGGCGCTTGGTCGACTGCGTCGCAACCCCCTTGCCACGTTCAGTCGAAGGGTCGTGGACGAGCTTCGACCGCCTTTCCGAGCGCGGTGGCACGACCTCCTCCTCTTCCTCCTCGTCTTCGGCATCATCATCATCGCCGTCGTCATCATCATCGTCGTCGTCGTCCCCTGCAACGTTCGAGTCCCATTCCTCCTCGTCCTGGCTCTCGCCCCCACTCGCCTCACCCTCCTCAGTCGGAGTTTGTGCCCCATTGGGCATCGAGTACAGCTCGGTGAGGGCCTAGCAGATATCAAGACAATGATCAGTCGACCAGTCGGCAGAGTGGACAGAGATGAATGCGACAAGAATGCAGTGGAGAGCAGGGCAAGTGTACCTTATTTGGATCACTGTTGTGGTCGAGTGGAGGAATCCTTCTGGCTCCGCGTGGGTTGTCCTTGTTTCCGGTGACGGCTGCCATCCATCTTTCCAGAGTGACATCGTCGACTGCTTCTGGATGGACTCTAGTCTCGTCTTCGGTCCCACAGTACAACCACATGCAGTGGCTCCGGAACTGGAGGGGCTGGATGCGACGCCTGAGGAAGACCTCCAGGAGATCCATGCCCGTCACTCCCTCCCGAACCAACTGCACCACGCGCTCCATCAACATCTTCACATCAGCTTTCTCCTCCGGGATCAACTTCAGGGAGGAGGGCTTGTTCACTCGGTCCATGGTAAACTGTGGGAGTCCACTCGACTGTCCCGGCGTCGACTGGTCCCGGCAGTAGAACCAGGTCGACTGCCAGCCTCTGACTGACTCGGGAAAGGTCATGGGCGGAAAGGTGCTCTTGTTCCTCACCTGGATGCCCAAACCCCCACACATTTGGACGACTCGGGTCTTTTCGTCGCCTGGACTCGCCTTCTTCACGGTCTGAGAGCGACACGTGAATATATGCTTGAACAAACCCCAGTGCGGTCGACAGCCCAAGAAACCCTCACACATGGACACGAACGCGGCAAGATAGGCAATGGAGTTTGGGGTAAAGTGGTGGAGCTGCGCTCCGAAGAAGTTCAAAAAGCCACGAAAGAAAACACTCGGCGGCAAGGAAAACCCGCGATCAACATGGGTGGCCAAAAGCACACACTCACCCTCTTCTGGCTGGGGCTGCCACTCCTTCCCCGGAAGCCTCGCAGCTCCGTGGGGGATCAAGCCCTCGCTGGCCATGTCGAGAATGTCATTCTCAGTGATGGTCGACTGGATCCAGTCTCCTTGGACCCAGCCTTTCGGCAGGCGGGATCTGGACGAGGACCCTCCGCGGCTGGTGGATCTCCCCTTCGCCTTCTCCGACGCCGACGCCTTCTTTGCACGCTCCAGCGCCGCTGTCTTCTCCTTGGCCATGGTCGCCAGCAAGATGCGCGAAGGGAAGTGGTGCGGGGGCGAGAGCGAGCACGCTGAGCAGGGAGGAAGGAAGCAGAGAGAGGGGGAGAATGCTAAGGCGCAGCACAGAAATCCTCGCCGGGCACATTTATAAGGTCCCTTCCGAGTGGATGACAGGTGGGCCCGGTCGATCTAATCATATCTGGAACAGTTATGCAGACGGGATACGTGGCGAAAAAGGCGGCACGGAGATCGAGGCGTCCATGCCCCGTCCCATCCGAACGCCGCGGTCCGCCCCGCTTCGCGCGCGCCCCAAAATTTCGCATCCCGCGGAATCCGCGAGCAACAAATCAGTCTGTCAGGCGCGGTGTTTCTGGCGATCCATCGCTCGGAGATCGTCGAAGCCTGAAAGATCACTCGACGCAAAAACAGAATGGATCAAGTCGACTGAAGGCAAGTTGTTTCCTGTCGACAAAGGGATTCTTTGGTCCAGAACAGCGCACAACCGGAGCACAAAGATTAATCGGAAACGACATCAACTCCTTCTTCACTCGAAGCCTCAATCCATTCGGGGGCTAATGATGGGGTTATGTACCTAGGGTAGGGTCATGGACCTGATCCAAGTAACTTACCCCAGGACATCCTTAGAAGAGGTCGCCTTCCAGTCGACCAACGAGGATTCACTCGACTGGCCTGAAGGACTCGACCACGAAGACTCACTCGACCACCAGTAGGTCAAGAGGCACTCTGCACTGCAACGGCCTGTAATCAAGTAGACTTTATGATAGTAAAGGCCTTTATGTGGGGCGTTACCAGTAACGCCCCAGACTTAACTCACCTTAAACCCTCTCCTACGTGGGCTGGCTGGGGTCCTGGCGCACTCTATATAAGCCACCTCCCTCCACAGGCAGAAGGGTTCGGCACCTTGTAATTCATACATTCATAATCCACTCGACCGCCTCCGGGCTCCGAGACGTAGGGCTGTTACTTCTTCCGAGAAGGGCCTGAACTCGTACATCCTTTGTGCTTACAACTTTCTCCATAGCTAGGACCTTGCCTCTCCATACCTACCCCCCACTCTACTGTCAGGCTTAGAACCACGACAGTTCCCACCACCAATCTGAACTGCCACTCGGTAGTCTTCAAGCCAAGTTTCAGGCTTAGACTCACCAGTGAACTTGCTGACTCATGTTGCCAACCTGAAATTGGGAGGGATAACTGCGGCCCTGATAGCTCTGCTGAAACATTCAGGACCAGAAACATGCACTCGACTGCTTGTGGGTGCATCTCTGTCGAGTCCGCCCCGATGGGCTCTGTTCCGGTCGACCAAACCTTGCACGATAATGGATCGCGCATCGAAGCCTGGTTCTCTGGGGTCGACTGGAACCCTTCGCCCTGTACTGTACTGACGCTTGTCATCTTGCCACCGAGGAGCGTAAGACCCACCCCTCGGAGGGGAATTGGGCGCTCGACGCCTATCATCTCGGTCGCCATATTGATCTTGCCGATTCTCGCGCCCTTCACGCCGCGGAGGCGATCTGGGGCTGTGAGCCGACTGAACCGTATTCGCAGTGACGGATCGACTGTGAATTCTGTTGCGCGACTGAGACACGGCTGAATTCTGATCTCCTGCTGCCCGGAGCAGATCCCTGATCTGCAGCAAACCTCTGCCAGCTTCCGACTGCGAAGGCTGGATGGACTCTGCTATACGGGTCGCAGCTGCTAAATTCTGGATTGGGGTTTGATATACCTGAGTCGGCGGGAAGAGTTGACGTCGACTGGTGTCGGGAACTCGTTGCCGCGCGCGCTCGTCGAGTGCTCGCTGAAGACTCTCCAGTCGAGTGCGTTCGGCCAAATTGGCCAGACGTGCCTCCTCCAAGGCACGAGCCTCGGGGGTTTCTCCTGCGATGGGAGTACGCAGGGCATCCACGTTCCTGCGGCGAAGTTCCTCTCTTTGCAGAGAGTCGAGTGGCTCGGGCTGGTACTCTTCGTGGCGTCGTGCGGGGTCACCTCCGTCACCTGCTCCACCATCACGGGCGAAGCCAGGGGGACTGCGGGGCCCGTCGACCATCAAGATTTCCGCTGCTGGATCACTGCTACCGCACTCGGATGCAGTCTCTACGGAGCCAGTCGACAGATCGAACAAGCCGTAGAGAGATTCATTGGGCTCGATTGCTGCTACTTGGGTGGTGGCCGATTGGCGAGCCACCGCGTGCCTCACCCATCGTTGAAGCCTCGACCGGCCCGAGCGCTTGCGCTGGCGGGAGACCGGGAGGGTGGACGATGGAGGAGCCGACCGATACTGGGTCGACGGTTGCCGCAGCAGAACGCCGTGGACACATGCGCGAAAATGCGTCGCACCGCGGACGGGGAGCGCATCTACGTCGAGTGGAGCCTCCTGGAGCCACGCGGAGTCGTCGGCGATGAAGGTGAGAGCGCCGAGACGGATCTCTTGACCCCCGACCAAAACTCCAGCAGACACCATGATGAAAGTACTCGGAAGAATCGCAACTTCTCCACAAAATCGCTAAAACACCTGCCCCAAGGTGGGCGCCAACTGTCGTGGTTCTAAGCCTGACAGTAGAGTGGGGGGTAGGTATGGAGAGGCAAGGTCCTAGCTATGGAGAGGTTGTAAACACAAGGGATGTACGAGTTCAGGCCCTTCTCGGAAGAAGTAATAGCCCTACGTCTCGGAGCCCGGAGGCGGTCGAGTGGATTATGAGTATATGAGTTACAAGGTGTCGAACCCTTCTGCCTGTGGAGGGGGGTGGCTTATATAGAGTGCGCCAGGACCCCAGCCAGCCCACGTAGGAGAGGGTTTAAGGTGAGTTAAGTCTGGGGCGTTACTGGTAACGCCTCACATAAAGTGTCTTTACTATCATAAAGCCTACTTAATTACAGGCCGTTGCAGTGCGGAGTGCCTCTTGACCTCCTGGTGGTCGAGTGAGTCTTCGTGGTCGAGTCCTTCAAGTCAGTCGAGTGAGTCCCTCGTTGGTCGACTGGAAGGCGACCTCTTCTAAGGGTGTCTTTGGGTAAGGCACTTAGATCAGGTTCGTGACCCTACCCTAGGTACATGACCCCATCAGGCGCCCCCTTCCTTCCTTCTCCTTTTCCCTTCCTCTTTTCCTATTCCATATGGGAGGTGGAATCCTACTAGGACTAGGGAGTCCTAGTAGGACTCCACACTTGGCGCGCCCCCTCCTAGGGCCGGCCTCCTCCTCCCTTGCTCCTTTATATACGGGGGCAGGGGGGCACCTCTAGACACATAAGTTGATCCACGTGATCATATTCTTAGCCGTGTGCGGTGCCCCCTTCCACCATAATCCTCGATAATATTGTAGCGGTGCTTAGGCGAAGCCCTGCAACGATAGTACATCAAGATCGTCACCACGCCGTCGTGCTGACGGAACTCTACCCCGACACTTTGCTGGATCGGAGTCCGGGGATCGTCATCGAGCTGAACGTGTGCTAAAACTCGGAGGTGCCGTAGTTTCGGTGCTTGATCGGTCGGGCCGTGAAGACGTATGACTACATCAACCGCGTTGTTATAACGCTTCCGCTGTCGGTCTACGAGGGTACGTAGACAACACTCTCCCCTCTCGTTGCTATGCATCACCATGATCTTGCGTGTGCGTAGGAATTTTTTTGAAATTACTACGTTCCCCAACAGTGGCATCAGAGCCAGGTTTTATGTGTTGATGTTATATGCACGAGTAGAACACAAGTGAGTTGTGGGCGATATAAGTCATACTTCTTACCAGCATGTCATACTTTGGTTCGGCGGTATTGTTGGACGAAGCGGCCCGGACCGACATTACGCGTACGCTTACGCGAGACCGGTTCTCCCGACGTGCTTTGCACAAAGGTGGCTAGCGGGTGACAGTTTCTCCGACTTTAGTTGAACCGAGTGTGGCTACGCCCGGTCCTTATGAAGGTTAAAACAGCACCAACTTGACAAACTATCATTGTAGTTTTGATGCGTAGGTAAGATTGGTTCTTGCTTAAGCCCGTAGCAGCCACGTAAAACTTGCAACAACAAAGTAGAGGACGTCTAACTTGTTTTTGCAGGGCATGTTGTGATGTGATATGGTCAAGACATGATGCTAAATTTTATTGTATGAGATGATCATGTTTTGTAACCAAGTTATCGGCAACTGGCAGGAGCCATATGGTTGTCACTTTATTGTATGCAATGCACTTGCGCTGTAATGCTTTACTTTATCACTAAGCGGTAGCGATAGTTGTGGAAGCATACGATTGGCGAGACAACAACGATGCTTCGATGGTGATCAAGGTGTCGCGCCGGTGACGATGGTCATCACGACGGTGCTTCGAAGATGGAGATCACAAGCACAAGATGATGATGGCCATATCATATCACTTATATTGATTGCATGTGATGTTTATCTTTTATGCATCTTATCTTGCTTTGATTGACGGTAGCATTTTAAGATGATCTCTCACTAATTATCAAGAAGTGTTCTCCCTGAGTATGCACCGTTGCGAAAGTTCTTCGTGCTGAGACACCACGTGATGATCGGGTGTGATAGGCTCTACGTTCAAATACAACGGGTGCAAAATAGTTGCACACGCGGAATACTCAGGTTAAACTTGACGAGCCTAGCATATACAGATATGGCCTCGGAACACGGAGACCGAAAGGTCGAACGTGAATCATATAGTAGATATGATCAACATAGTGATGTTCACCATTGAAAACTACTCCATCTCACGTGATGATCGGACATGGTTTAGTTGATTTGGATCACGTGATCACTTAGAGGATTAGAGGGATGTCTATCTAAGTGGGAGTTCTTAAGTAATATGATTAATTGAACTTTAATTTATCATGAACTTAGTCCTGGTAGTATTAGCATATCTATGTTGTAGATCAATAGCTCGCGTTGTTGCTTTCATATGTTTATTTTGATATGTTCCTAGAGAAAATTGTGTTGAAAGATGTTAGTGGCAATGATGCGGATTGGATCCGTGATCTAAGGTTTATCCTCATTGCTGCATAGAAGAATTATGTCCTTGATGCACCGCTAGGTGACAGACCTATTGCAGGAGCAGATGTAGACGTTATGAACGTTTGGCTAGCTCAATATGATGACTACTTGATAGTTTAGTGCACCATGCTTAACGGCTTAGAATCGGGACTTCAAAGACGTTTTGAACGTCATGGACCATATGAGATGTTCCAAGAGTTGAAGTTAATATTTCAAGCAAATACCCGAGTTGAGAGATATGAAGTCTCCAACAAGTTCTATAGCTAAAAGATGGAGGGGAATCGCTCAACTAGTGAGCATGTGCTCAGATTGTCTGGGTACTACAATTGCTTGAATCAAGTGGGAGTTAATCTTCCAGATAAAATAGTGATTGACAGAATTCTCTAGTCACCATCACCAAGTTAGTAGAACTTCGTGATGAACTATGATATGCAAGGGATAACGGAAACGATTCCTAAGCTCTTCATAATTCTGAAATTGATGAAGGTAGAAATCGAGAAAAATATCAAGTGTTGATGGTTGACAAGATCACTAGTTTCAAGAAAAGGGCAAAGGAAAGAAAGGGGAACTTCAAGAAGAACGACAAGCAAGTTGCTGCTCAAGTGAAAAACCCAAGTCTGGACCTAAGCCTGAAACTGAGTGCTTCTACTGCAAAGGGACTGGTCACTGGAAGCGGAACTATCCCAAGTGATTGGCGGATAAGAAGGATGGCAAGGTGAACATAAGTATATTTGATATACATGTTATTGATGTGTACTTTACTAGTGTTTATAGCAACCCCTCAGTATTTGATACTAGTTCAGTTGCTAAGATTAGTAACTCGAAACGGGAGTTGCAGAATAAACAGAGACTAGTTAAGGGTGAAGTGATGATGTGTGTTGGAAGTGGTTCCAAGATTGATATAATCATCATCGCACACTCCCTATACTTTTGGGATTAGTGTTGAACCTAAATAAGTATTATTTGGTGTTTGCGTTGAGCATGAATGTGATTTGATCATGTTTATTGCAAAAAGTTATTCATTTAAGTAAGAGAATAAATTGTTGTTCTATTTACATGAATAAAACCTTATATGGTTACACACCCAATGAAAATGGTTCGTTGGATCTCGATCATAGTGATACACATATTCATAATATTGAAACCAAAAGATGCAAAGTTAATAATGATGGTGCAATTTATTTGTGGCACTGCCGTTTAGGTCATATTGGTGTAAAGCGCATTAAGAAAATCCATACTGATGGGCTTTTGGAATCACTTGATTATGAATCAGTTGATGCTTGCGACCCATGCCTCATGGGCAAGATGACTAAGACTCCGTCCTCCAGTACAATGAAGCGAGCAACAGATTTGTTGGAAATCATATATACTGATGTATGTGGTCCGATGAATATTGAGGCTCGTGGCAGGTATCATTATTTTCTGATCTTCACAGATGATTTGAGCAGATATGAGTATATCTACTTGATGAAACAGAAGTCTGAAACATTTGAAAAGTTCAAAGAATTTCAGAGTGAAGTGGAGAATCATCGTAACAAAAATGAAAGTTTCTATGATATGATCGCAGAAGTAAAATATTTGAGTTACGAGTTTGGCCTTTAGTTAAAAATAATGTGAAATAGTTTCACTACTCACGCCACCTGGAACACCACAGCATAATGGTGTGTCCGAACGTCATAACCGTACATTATTAGATATGGTGCAATCTATGACGTCTCTTACCGATCTACCAATATCGTTTTGGGGTTATGCATTAAAGACAGCTGCATTCACGTTTAAAAGGGCACCATCTAAGTCACCATCTAAGTCCGTTGAGACGACACAAACTGAACTGTGGTTTGGCAAGAAACCAAAGTTGTCGTTTCTTAAAGTTTGAGGTTGCAATGCTTATGTGAAAATGTTTCAACCTGATAAGCTCAAACGCAAATCGGAGAAGTGCGTCTTCATAGGATACCCAAAAGAAATTGTTGGGTACACCTTCTATCACAGATCCGAAGGCAAGATATTCTTTGCTGAGAATGGATCCTTTCTAGAGAAGGAGTTTCTCTCGAAAGAAGTGAGTGGGAGGAAAGTAGAACTTGATGAGGTAACTGTACCTGCTCCCTTATTGGAAAGTAGTTCATCACAGAAATCTGTTCCTATGACTACTAGACCGATTAGTGAGGAAGCTAATGATGATGATCATGTAACTTCAGATCAAGTTACTACAGAACCTCATAGGTAAAACAGAGTGAGATTCGCACCAGAGTGGTACGGTAATCCAGTTCTGGAGGTCATGTTACTTGACCATGATGAGCCTATGAATTATGAGGAAGCGATGATGAGCCCAGATTCCGTGAAATGGCTTGAGGCCATGAAATCTGAGATGAGATCCATGTATGAGAACAAAGTATGGACTTTGATTGACTTGCCCAATGATCGGCGAGCCATTGAGATTAAATGGATCTTCAAGAGGAAGACGGACGCTGATAGTAGTGTTACTATCTACAAAGCTAGAATTGTCACAAAAATGTTTTCGACAAGTTCAAGGTGTTGACTACGATGAGAGTTTCTCACTCGTATCTATGCTTAAGTCTGTCCGAATCATGTTAGCAATTGCCGCATTTTATGAAATCCAGCAAATGGATGTCAAAACTGCATTCCTGAATGGATTTCTGGAAGAAGAGTTGTATATGATGCAGCCGGAAGGTTTTGTCGATCCAAAAGGAGCTAACAAAGTGTGCAAGCTCCAGTGATCCATTTATGGACTGGTGCAAGCCTCTCGGAGTTGGAATAAACGCTTTGATAGTATGATCAAAGCATATAGTTTTATACAGACTTGCGGTGAAGCCTGTATTTACAAGAAAGTGAGTGGGAGCACTACAACATTTCTGATAAGTATATGTGAATGACATATTGTTGATCAGAAATAATGTAGAATTATTCTGCAAAGCATAAAGGAGTATTTTGAAAGAAGTTTTTCAAAGAAAGACCTCGGTGAAGCTGCTTACATATTAAGCATCAAGATCTATAGAGATAGATCAAGACACTTGATAAGTTTTTTCAATGAGTACATACCTTGACAATATTTTGAAGTAGTTCAAAAATAGAACAGTCAAAGAAAGAGTTCTTGGCTGTGTTACAAGGTGTGAAATTGAGTAAGACTCAAAGCCCGACCACGGCAGAAGATAGAAAGAGAATGAAAGTCATTCCCTATGCCTCAGCCATAGGTTCTATAAAGTATGCCATGCTGTGTACCAGATCTATTGTATACCCTACACCGTGTTAAGCAAGGGAGTACAATAGTGATCTAAGAGTAGATTACTGGACAGCGGTCAAAATTATCCTTAGTGGAATAAGGAAATATTTCTCAATTATGGAGGTGACAAAAGGTTCGTCGTAAAAAGTTACGTTGATGCAAGTTTTGACACAGATCTGGATGACTCTAAGTCTCGATCTAGATACATATTGAAAGTGGGAGCAATTAGCTAGAGTAGCTCCGTGCAGAGCATTGTAAACATAGAATTCGCAAAATACTTACGGATCTGTTTGTGACAGACCCGTTGACTAATATTATCTCACAAGCAAAACATGATCACACATTAGTACTCTTTGGGTGTTAATCACATAAACGATGTGAACTAGATTATTGACTCTAGTAAACCCTTTGGGTATAGGTCACATGACAATGTGAACTATGGGTGTTAATCACATGGTGATGTGAACTATTAGTGTTGAATCACATGGCAATGTGAACTAGATTATTGACTCTAGTGCAAGTGGGAGACTGAAGGAAATATGCCATAGAGGCAATAATAAAGTTATTATTTATTTCCTTATATCATGATAAATGTTTATTATTCATGCTAGAATTGTATTAACCGGAAACATAATACATGTGCGAATACATAGACAAACAGAGTGTCACTAGTATGCCTATACTTGACTAGCTCGTTAATCGAAGATGGTTATGTTTCCTAACCATGAACAAAAGAGTTGTTATTTGATTAACGGGATCACATCATTAGAAGAATGATGTGATTGACATGACCCATTCCATTAGCTTAGCACCCGATCGTTTAGTATGTTGCTATTGCTTTCTTCATGACTTATACATGTTCCTATGACTATGAGATTATGCAACTCCCGTTTGCCGGAGGAACACTTTGTGTGCTACCAAACGTCACAACGTAACTGGGTGATTATAAAGGAGCTCTACAGGTGTCTCCAAAGGTACATGTTGGGTTGGCGTATTTCGAGATTAGGATTTGTCACTCCGATTGTCGGAGAGGTATCTCTGGGCCCTCTCGATAATGCACATCACATAAGCCTTGCAAGCATTGCAACTAATGAGTTAGTTGTGAGATGATGTATTACGGAACGAGTAAAGAGACTTGCCGGTAACGAGATTGAACTAGGTATTAAGATACCGACGATCAAATCTCGGGCAAGTAACATATCGATGACAAAGGGAACAACGTATGTTGTTATGCGGTCTGACCGATAAAGATCTTCGTAGAATATGTGGGAGCCAATATGAGCATCTAGGTTTCGCTATTGGTTATTGACTGGAGACGTGTCTCGGTCATGTCTACATTGTTCTCGAACCCGTAGGGTCCGCACGCTTAAGGTTTCGATGACAGTTATATTATGAGTTTATGAGTTTTGATGTACCGAAGGAGTTCGGAGTTCCGGATGAGATCGGGGACATGACAAGGAGTCTCGAAATGGTCGAGACGTAAAGATCGATATATTGGATGACTATATTCGGACATCGAAAAGGTTCCGAGTGATTCGGGTATTTTTCGGAGTACCGAAGAGTTGCGGGAATACGTATTGGGCCTTATTGGGCCATACGGGAAAGAAGAAAAAGGGCCTCAAGGGTGGCCGCACCCCTCCCCTTGGTCTGGTCCGAATTGGACTAGGGAAGGGGGGCGCCCCCTTCCTTCCTTCTCCTTTTCCCTTCCTCTTTTCCTATTCCATATGGGAGGTGGAATCCTACTAGGACTAGGGAGTCCTAGTAGGACTCCACACTTGGCGCGCCCCCTCCTAGGGCCGGCCTCCTCCTCCCTTGCTCCTTTATATACGGGGGCAGGGGGGCACCTCTAGACACATAAGTTGATCCACGTGATCATATTCTTAGCCGTGTGCGGTGCCCCCTTCCACCATAATCCTCGATAATATTGTAGCGGTGCTTAGGCGAAGCTCTGCAACGGTAGTACATCAAGATTGTCACCAGGCCGTCGTGCTGACGGAACTCTACCCCGACACTTTGCTGGATCGGAGTCCGGGGATAGTCATCGAGCTGAACATGTGCTAAAACTCGGAGGTGCCGTAGTTTCGGTGCTTGATCGGTCGGGCTGTGAAGACGTACGACTACATCAACCGCATTGTTATAACGCTTCCGCTGTCGGTCTACGAGGGTACGTAGACAACACTCTCCCCTCTCGTTGCTATGCATCACCATGATCTTGCGTGTGCGTAGGAATTTTTTTGAAATTACTACGTTCCCCAACACGAACTCACCCATCTGTCAGTCCTTCCGTAGCACCAAGAAGGAATAACCTAAATAATGGAGGCATCACATGTCATCACGAAACAATCAAATTGACCGCGAATGTTGGAATGAAAAGTCTGTAATTCATACCATCAAGTATTACTCCCTACTCAAGGTAAGCCCTAGCCGCTACACTTCTTTCTTACTCATATTTTGACCAAGGTAGTTGCGATAGTAGTGCGAGATGACCACCCAACGCACCTTGTACTGCATCTGGCGAGCCTTCTTCCTTGTAGCCACCACCAAGATCACATCGGCAGTGGCCTTGTCCTCCTTAAGAACCATATAGTATTGCTACAATCATATTAAAACCAGAATGGAACAAGGCATCTGTTAAGTGATTCAATGATAAACTATGAACGAAACTCAAGACGAGTGATTCTGAAGAGAACTTACCCAAAATTTTGTGATCGCAGCCTTAGCATCCATCCCATACTTCATGACAGTGGCAGCTTCATAGTGCTCCCCAGGTCGTGGCCAAAACCTGTAGCTCCAGGCCCTTGTCTGGCCACGGGTTGTACAGGCTCGGCCAAAACTCCTTCAATAGGGTAGTGATAATGACGTTCGGAATACAGCCGTTGTCTCCAACAAGTTTCCAATTGCTGCAGAAGAATGAAAAAATTAGCATGTGTACAATGAAAATATTAGTATGTGTTCAAAATATGATTGAGAGGCACTTACTCTTTCCCTATGGGTTCAATGAGCCACTTCTGCTCCTCGATAGTAGGAGGTGTAGGGAGTTGCGCAGTACCACGCAGCCACCCCTTCGCGCCACCCATCGGCAAGTCACCCTACTCCCCGCCACCATCCTCCTCACATGCCTTATCCTCGCCCTCATCTGAAACCTCCTTCTCCTCCTCGCCCTCCTCCTGATCCTCCTCCTGCTCCGCAACCTCCTCCTCCTCGAACTTAGATGGTGCCTCAGTATAGGAGGGTGTCGAAGACGACCCCCCTATGTTGGACACGGAACGCAGTTTCTTGCCCCGACCTCGTCTTCCCCACCCCCTCCTCCTCTAGGGGCTCTCCCCACACCCCCTCCTCCTCTAGGGGCTCTTCCCCACACCCCTGGACCTCCCTATGAGGTGTCGTCCTCAAGTAGTCGGGGGGCACCTGACAGGGTCATCCACTCCAACTAACAGCTCTTTCAATTTGCTTACGAAACCCGCGCCGCCGGCCTTGCCCATGATTAGGAAATTAACCTGCATTTACAAGAGAATAAACAATTAATGAGGATAAAAAATAAATAAGCATACAAAAAAGCACATTAACAACAAAAAATCACATTAAGCATAAAAAGGAACATTAACAAAATATGCAATGTATAAGCATGCTATATATAAATACAAAAAACACATCTTTTTTGTTTACGTTCTCTTGGACCAAGACTTTGAAATCACTCTCGATGAGTGGTGTAACCACTTTGGCTTCCCCAACAACCATGATGACATCCGCAATGTTTGTGAGTTTACTGACCCGCACCCAAGCAATCCTTTAATGAGATGAGCATTCGTTGCTCAAGAGCCAGTAGTATTGAAAGTCCTGTTATATGTTATTTCTATTATGTTATCACTAACTCGGTGCAGGAATGAGGAGAAGTTTCTAACGTGAATGAATAGAATATGATAATTCTGGGGAAAGCAACAAACCTTGATGTCGGTTATTCTCCCAACTTAGGGGCAATAATTTTGCTACACCTCACGCATCAAGCAAATCATGCACAAGGAGATATCGTGTGCGACGGAGTGATCACTATGTTGGCCAACTCCCTTGGTCTCAACTACAATCACCTTTGCCCCATTGTCGATAACAACCTTGTTCATATTCGTGTTCTTACTAGCGCCGGAATAGTATTAGTTAGCCGTGGTCGTCATTCCATCATAATTCCTAGAGTGGCACACTTGTTGCCCACTCCTATGCCTAACCATTTTTCCATAGAAGATGGACAATTGCATTATGTTCATAGGCAGGAGATGCAACTTTTGACCAAGAAGGCCTAGAACCTAAGCAGGTAGATGAAGAAGAACTCGCCACCGATGGAGAAGAGAAGCAACCACAACAAGGAGCCTGCACCACCTATGCAGACCTCAGCAGCCTCCAGGGCTCAATTAATGATATGGGAAACCTCGTTGTGTCCCTTCGAGGCATGTCCACCAACATGAACATGAACTTCTCCAACTGGAGCCAAGACTGGGCTCCTGACCAACCGCCGCAATGACCCCGCCGTGGGCTTGCAAAAACTTAAACTTGGGGGAGGCCATCAGCACTTATACATCAAGATGTGGTAGTATTATTTGAATAAATTGTAATGAGGTTGTACTTAAGCTCGTGGAGCTTCAAAACACTCGTGCTGCTTTGTTCCAACACTTTGCTTTTTTATTTGCTTTTGTTTTTTGTTTTTTTCCTTTGCGATTTTTTGTTTGCAAGTTAGTTTTCAAAAGCCCCCCCAAAAAGCTTTGCTTTTCTCTTACTCTTTTTGCCCCTTGGAGTTAGTTTGCATTTTTGTATTCAGAGGAGTTGATCTACGCTGGATAATGTGGAATGCAAGAGAGTAAGGAAGAGAAGTGTGTAAATTCACAACCGTGAAGGTATGTCCTACGATTCCCGTCTTTTGCACTTGAAATACTTAAAGTAGATGTAGTAGTAGTATGTGTTATATGTGCAAACGGGAGTAAGTCTTGATAATTAAGACAAAAGGTTGTGTTCTAGTAGCTGAAATAATTTTATAGCCTTTGTTCTGTTTAAGATCTAGATAATCATGACTTTTCGTGGGACAGTTTTGAAATGAAATGATCTTAACTGAGAATAATCATGCACAAGAGAAAGTCTTCAAAGACTTGGGTGTTTAGAAAAATTGTAGAGAATATTATGTTTGAAATGCTCAACCCGATATTGTTAATTTTAATAGACTTGATAGCAGTGGCGGAGCTTGGCCCAGAAATCTGGGCAGGCCGAGTATAGGAAATTACTCTAGGGGTTGTGTTTCATTGGCCAAAAATACATATATACTGCAGGAAAATTGCATGGCCTGGGCGGGCCACGGCCAATTCGGCCGTGCCATAGCTCCGCCACTGCTTGATAGCACTTGTGGATTAAATTCTCTAGAGGAATTTAGTTGAAGGGTGAACGAGATTACGCCAAAAAATTGTGTTGTATCTCTTACATGGTGCTTCAGCTTCTTGCTGGTGCCCTGGCCCTGCTACTCTATGCACGTGCACGTGTGTAAATGTGGCTTCGTCACCTTTCTTGATGTTATGTTGAGGACTCAGGTAGCCAATGAATGATCCACCAAGAGCGATAGCTCGAATTTCGGCTATGAGTTTGTTACTGTACATAGTGGCAACACTACAAATGCATATTATTCAGCTTTCTCTTGAATTGGTGTGTATATGGTTAATAAAGGGGACTGATGAAATGAGCTCGAAAGAGACAAATATCCAAGGTCCATAGTTCCCAAACATTAGCGATACACTATGCATGATCACTTATCTGGCATAATCCCTTCACATGACAATCAGAGTTTCAGCAAACAATGATTGAAATAAAGTGCTTAATAGCCTTGAGGATGAGATAATTGTGGGCATGTTTATGAGCACTAAAGCATCATGTTTTTCTTCATGCCTTTCACTCCCTACTATATGTTTTTATGGCTCTATCAAAGATCCTCTTCTGTACATTCCCGGCTAGAAAGTTTTGTCTAGAATAAATAGAATGTAGTGTTGCAAAGTTGTTTTATCTAGTAGATCAAGAACTTTGTGTTAATAATCTTTGATTCACTAACACTTGCACAATAATCATGCCACCGCTACAGCTATGCTAAGTTTTTAGGTCAAGAAGCGGAGGGCTATCTAGGTGTACCGATCGTAATTGAACCAAAACCTTCTCATTATTTCGGTTTAAACAACTAAGTTCCTTATAATTCAGATTTTTCTCTATGTTTCTCGAGGATGATCAAGTTTAAACTTGGGGGAGTTGATGAGTGATATTTTTACACTCATTCGCCCTTGTTTAGACCGAGATATTTCATTTAAAAAGAGATATTCGCTTTGATATTGTTATTAATGACAAATGAATGCAAAGGATTCCACAAATCCTCTCTTTGATGTGTTCCACAGGAAATGGGCTAAAAAGGGAAGAAATCATGTGGGAACATGGAAAGCAATGGAAATGAAGAAAGAAGGAATCAACAGGAGGTGTGCCAGAAGAAACAGCGCAAAAGTCGAGATTCCATATGATCATGAGCGTTCGTATAAGCAGTCGTATGGCATGGATTTTGAGGCAGATCGTCCACTTGAACAACTTACATGAAGGTGGGCCATCAAAATGTCAACACGGGAGCATCGAATGAAGCTAGAACTAAACCATTTTCGTCATCATCCACAAACCCTAGTCGTCGTCATTTCCATCTCCATAGCCACTATCACCACCATAGTGCTTCCTCATCTAGTTCATACTTGAAATCGTGCATCGCACAAGGCAACCATTGTAAGAAATATTTGTAATCAATCAATCTTCAAGATGTATTCTTCAATCGTGCATCGCACAATTGATTCCTGATGCATGACTCGTGTCGGTCAAGATGTTATTTGGACACATCCCCCACTTCGGTTTGTAAGATGCACATCCCGATGGGTGACTTCCAGCGCACAAATTAAGATCATATCTGGTCCCAACACAAATACATGGTTGTAAGCGTTAAGACCTCATACCCGTACCTCTTTTATTAGAAGTGTTTGAATCACTATTTGTTTGATTGATCCGGTCAAAAGCTGGAATTGATCCTTTAACAAAATCTTCATAGAGACTATCGCTTCAAGTGAATCTTCCTCTCGTGGGTTTGATAACCCAGGGTCTCCTCTAGGGGAAAATAGGTGCGGGATACACATTTCTGTTCCATTGCCAAATCACTAAAAGGAGGTATCACCTCCGAACATTCGTAGGCAAGGAAGGACCACCCCTGTAGGTACTTAGTTTGAATAAGTTGTAGCCAAAGTCCCCCCTTCCACACAAAGGATCCACCAGATCCACCTAACCATGAGGTCGACATTCATGCGATAATATGCATGGTTGCTAACACCTCCCATGTCCTTAGGTAAGCAAATATTAGCCCCCTTCACCACATGGTATTTTTGCCAGCTATCCGCCGCTTTCCAGAAGAAGTGGGAGATGTATTTATCGAAGGAGTAATGCACTCCCTCCAATAGGATATACAACCCCATCATATACATGGGGAGACTAGAAAGGGAGAAGTCAATAAGAACGGTCTTACTCTCTGGACGTAAGACATCTGCACCAATTCTTCGAACTAAACACGACGTGACCCATAAGCGGGTCCAACTCACTAAAGGGTATTCACGAATACGACATCGACATCCCTAAGTATGCAATGGGAAAGGAGGACAAACTGCAGTTCAGGTTTTCGGTAATCCACTGTCGCTCGTCATCCGAGTACCCTAAAACTACAACTTCGCTCTTGCCGAAGTTGACCTTAAGACCGGACATGGCCTCAAAGCACAGAAGGAGGAACTTGAGATTGCAACCAAGTAGAGAGGTCATGTTTTCGGTCTTCCGTTCGAGGGCGGTTCACGGGATCTTCATCAATGGTTCGAGGGACTCCAAGTACGATCTACACCGACTCGTTTACTTCCATTGTTCCTGGGTGGTCGTAGGGCGGAAATTTTTGTTTTCTACTATGTTTCCCAACACTCAAAGTACAGAAGGAGGAACTTGAGATTGATAATATCAAGATCCGAACCCTCCACCATAATCATGGTGCATCCGCATATTGTAGATGCGTGAAGCCACTACTAGGTATTAAATGCCTAGCCACACAAGTGATGTGACATGCGATCCTAGTTTTATCCAGGATAGCCGCAAGGGCATCAACCGCAAGATTAAAGAGGAGGGGACACTATAAGAAAAAGACATCCGTGACATTTTGGTCCGATCATAAATATTTTCTATCATCACTTCCATGACAATAATAGAGACAAAAACATGAACCAATAATGGATGTGTAGGGCACCTACTTCTATGACAAAAAATTCGAGAGAAAATAGGCTTTTGGTCCTCAGCGGGCCGGCGGCACACCTATATGCGTTTCTTTGGGCCTTCCATGACTTAGAAAATCATGGTAGAAGTCAAGGCGAGATTTTTTGGGGGGGTTTCTCTGCCTCGCGCGGCATACGGCAGGGTGATCGGGAGGGGTGGTTTGCGTGTACATGTGTGAGCAGGGGCAATCCCTAGAACACACCCAAACCCTTGGAGGTTGCCTCGTTGCTGCCCTGCACCCAGTTTCTCCCTCGCATCTGGTTGATCTAGACGTCGATGCCGCTAGGCTACTTATCCCTCTAGTTTTCTCAGCAGCTCTTAGTTCTAGACGGTGAAACTTTGCTAAACCACTACTTTGGTACATGTGCAATCCGTAGAGATATCATGCTTTCAATCTTCTTTCGAGGGATTGTTCACGGGACTTCAAGAATGATCTACACCAACTCTCCTTCTGCTGCTACTTGAAGTTGGTAACGATCAGATCTAACCTTGTATGCATCTACATAGTGATCCTGGGAACTTGATCCATAGGATGAATTTTTATGTTCTACTATGTTCCCCAAAAAGGCCTATGGGTCGTCCCAGAGGGAATGGCCCAGGAGTGGGGAGGAGGAGGGCTACGGGATCATCATTTGCGACAATGGCGATCAACAAGGAGGAGGGAGCGGCAGCGCGATCAGCAACGACACGAGCCCTGTTCCATCCCAGCACCGGGGATGAGGGAGGGTTGCATGAAGATAGTGGAAGGGAGTCCCTCCAGAGCGCTCCATGGATGCCCAGAAGTCGTGGATGGTGGTGACAGAGGCATCTAAGAATGTGGAGTACCATCCACTGGAATCCTGGTTGGAGTTGTCCTCGTCGCTGGATGAAAAGGGTAGTGGGTCCATAGGGATGATTCCGTGAGCGCGAAAGTCACACATGGCGATCTTGATGACGACAATATCGTTGTCAGGGAGCTTAACTCGGATGGGGGTGTTTTCATGCTACACCATGACGAGGGTGCGGACACTCACACGGTCTTCCCAGACGGTGCAATAACGGCGCACACGTCGCCAATTTTCCCAAAAAAGTAATCGAACCCCGGGCCAGGCCATAGCTTGTGGGGGTAGTCGGAAGTCTTGATCTCAGCAGTGTCCTTGTAGAGCGCAATGGAATGATGGTCCATGTGCTTCGGCCTCTCGAAGGAGAGCGCATTTTCTTCATGATCGATGGGGTCATAGCGGGTAACAAGCTAGCAAACCACGACGTTCGGGCAGGAGACCAGAGCCGAACCATGAGCTTGACAAGGAATCCCCTTTCTAGGGCAATCAAGATTATGAAAATGTCTGGTGATCACCTTCTTCGTGCAAGATCAACCCTGACTAAGGCTTGACCATTGTAGTCTATAAGCCATGATGGCATATGTGGCATGTTCTTTGTGAACAACGCTGCCAAGATCTTTGTGGTCTTAGAACCTTTGTTCTTCGAACATCCACCAACAAGAAATAGGACACTGTCAACTATCCGAACCTAGGGATACATCATGGAGCAAATTCTAGTTTGCATCCCTCGAAACTCAAACTCCTCACTTACTTGCAAGTTATTTTTCCTAAGCCTTACCATGTTAGCTTGCATGTGTACTGTTGTTTAAGGAACAACTAGTTTCAAGTCTAAAACTTGTCAACCCCCTAAATTTTGCCATATGCAGTAATTAAAAGGGAGAGAGTTGCCATGCTAATTAACGAAAAAGAATGTGAAAATCGTCACAACCCGCTGACTAAGCACACATAAAAGAGACACCACACACACCAACGAGGACTGTGGTCATTGCATCTAATTGTGTGCTTTTTGGTTCATTTCTTAGTAATAGATGTTTTAAGATGGAGCAAAAGCGCACCATGCAGTGGCAGAGCTAGAATTCGAGTATAGGGGGACCGAGTACATATATTGATCTAATCTCGTTGACAATTACTCGTCGCTGCTACTAAATTTG
>NC_041388.1:388913726-388938618 GCF_002162155.2 Triticum dicoccoides | reverse complement strand
CAGGCCCCTGCTCGTCCCCCCTGGCTCCGCCGGCACCATGTAACTGCGATCTACGACTATCTCGAACGATACCATTTGCTCAGGTTAAGATACAGGCAATCAATTTGAGCATAACAAAATTCTTTACCTCGTGGCAGCAGCTGATATGTTATGCTTACTTTGGAAGGTAAAAAATCGCATAAGTGCGATACTCAATAGATATTGTGATTGTGACCTATGAGGACGAGTATATGGAGAGCTTTATTACCTCTGTCGACCTATCAAGTCCAATACGTATTACTATATTATCCTTTGTGTTGATAAAAGGGCTTCATAGATGATCGAAATATGTTGCCGCAGGCCGGTTTTTGGGACATCTACATGCAATGACCAGTAATAACATGAGGTCATTGCAAACGATCGTATACTTTTTGGGCCATTTCTTACTCAATTTTGAAGACCAAGCAAATATTACCCAGCCTAACAACAACAAAGGATTAAGAAACAAATAATTGGCATTTTGTTATCTCTTAGATAGCTAGCTTATCTTTGTCTTGCTGGGCGTCTAGTTCAATTTTTTCTATCTTTTTTAAGAATGTGTTACAATTATTTTTTTCTCGCGGCATATCGGCTTTAACTTAATTACTTGCAGGAGCAGCAGGATATGTATGTAACGGCACTGTGCAAGCATGTGCGTCAAAGGAAATGTCACATTCATAAACTCGGGCATCCGATCTCGATCGTGCTGTGAGTGCATGCACCTTGCACCCACCTTTGTTCTAGATAGGACAGACGAAAGCAAAGAGCCACCTATTAGCTTTATCATGCTCATCGGACAATGATGTACACGATACAGTTTCAATAATTCAGGACCATCTGCTATGACCTAGTAGTCCGCCTGCATCCTCTCATATATAGTCTATAGGCGAATCATCATTTCCTCGTCCAGAACACGCACGAGATCTGCGACGTCTTTCTATATAGTTTTGCGAATATCGCAATCATTGTCGGTAGTACTGTTCTTCGTCCCGTCGTCTTCCCGAGGACGAAGCCCAAGTGTGCGTCCAACAAATCTGGCGTTTTGTGCTAGTAGTACATAGGTCATGATATTTTGGCTTTCACGTGGTCAGTTGCTAATTTCTTGGTTGCCTCTAGATTCTTGCCAGCTCCCCCACATTTCCTTCACGAATCTTCCAAAAAAATTGGCCAACAAAGCGCTAGCCAATTTTTGGGGTTGGCAAAAATTGGCAGGGCATGCTATCATGAAGCAAGCACGCCCTAGTTCACCTGCATGCATAGTCCACAGACGAATCATTTCATCGTCCAACACGCAGGAGATCTGCGCTCTGCGGCGCCTTTGCACATACATCAAGATCGTAATCATTGCCGGCAGGGGGGCGTAAAGGCAGCCCACGGATGTCCGAGATCCACGACGGGTCATTGGATAGCTCCGTCCATGGACGCAATACTGTTCTTCCGCCCCACAACTCTGGCGACAGGCGCACGCCGTCGCCGGCCACGCACTTGCTGACTTGTCCCGCTGAAGCTTCAACCACTCGTATGCTTCCCCGAAACAGGACTCGTCTCCTCTCAGAAAAGAGAAAGATGCGTTGGACGCGACAGGGTTCGTCCTCGCCACCTTACGTGCCACCGGGACGGGACGGGACACAAGGGAAGGACGGGACGGCACCTCACCTCAGTGCAGCCAAAGCCAACGCCCGGAGCCGTGCGTACCATGGGACGCGACGGCCGGCGACGAGACGTTTTATCTGTCAGCAGCTCAGCATCGCACTATTGTTAACCGTACTGTCCTGTGGGACAGCGGAATAACCTGGTTCTTATCAGAGGCGATCGACCGGGGCAAGTGCCGGGCACAGGGCTGTGGACCTCCGGGTGGCATCGGCATTGGCAGAATGTGCGCCGACGTGGTCGACGCACACCACATAGCGGCGCCACATCGTGCTGCTCGTGTTCACACATGGCGTGATCGATCGTCGATCGATTCGGATCGGATCGAGCGAGGCACGATTTGTTCCAGAAAGGTGGCGCGCGTGTCACCAACACCTGATGTGACGGCGATGTTACTTGCCCCCGCCACTCCTGTCGCTCCCCTATGCGGAGCTACAAAAAGGTAGCGCGCGCATTGCTTCTCCCATGACCATGTGGTAGTAGTAGAGTCGAGAGCTCTTGCTCCTTGGCCATAACGTACGTGCACACGACTGCCCCTTGACTTGAACTGTTCCGGGAGAGGGGATGGCTGGCGGCATGGCTCCGCTGGGGGTGAAGAAGGAGAGGGCGGCGGAGTACAATGGCCAAATGACGCTCGCCGTCGCCATGGCCTGCGTCGTCGCCGCCATCGGGGGCTCCATCTTCGGCTACGACATCGGGATCTCCGGTACGTACCCACTAGCTAGCTAGCTAGGCTAGGTGCATGCATGAACAATCATGTTGTTCTATCCTTTTCATTATTATATCTCGGTTGAGCCACTCACTTGGGGTTCGGTTGTACAGTACGAGTGTGGCTATTTTTCTCTGACGTGCTTGTTGCCATTGACCCTACAGGTAGACCCCTATGTGTTGTTTCTAAGCCGAGCTCAAAACCTAACAGCATGTAGCAATTCATACTGTTGTGATAACCTAAACCGAACACGCTTCTCACAGTCTCACAAGTCGGGGTCGGGCTTCTCGATTATTCTAGCTAGAAGAGGTAGCCTCTAGGCGAAGAGGAAACCCTAGCTACCGAATTTTACTCGGAGGCTGGATGCTGTTAGGTTTAGGTTATCAAAGAGAAGAGAGAGTTTTTAGAAGCATGCAGGCAGTAAATACGTACATATCGGATGTCTTATACTACTAGCAGGATCATCACGTAACGTTGTAGCGATCTGTAACTTTGAAGCCAATCCAATCAAACTCCTGATAAGTATATGGATTTTTTCCATGAATAATCAAAATAATTGTTCTAAAAAAACCAAAAATGGATAACCCCGACCTCCCCATCATGCTATGCCTACAACCATTTTTTTATTAAACATAAAATAACTCCAAGTCATCGAGTGCCAAAGGTTCACAGCAAGACACGACCACACCTTGCCGAAACAAAATTACTACATAGTTCATCCACATAATCTGCTACTGGCACGCCGTTTAAACTGGTTGAACAAACAATGTGCGACCATTTCCAAGCGGATGCACCCGACGGCCATAAGCCTTGCGTGTCTACATGTTGTAGTGATGACCATGTACGAGTTGAAGCCGTAGCTCCGAAGATAATCTGCAAAAAAAGGGAAAATATATTAGTTAAAAACACAATCATTTAGGCAATTCCAAATTGCGCAAAGAATGGCACAAACTCCTACTCGGGTGTGACCCTTCAGATTATGACGAATACCATCCACATCAAATCAAAGAGGCGAATGAACATGATGGGAATAATGGTGAATAGTTTCCTCTTGGTCACAAAAACAACAATAATGATGAATACCATCCCCTCTTTAGGTATCTAAAAAAAGAGCATGAACATGAATAGGCTCGAAGAACAACGTTGATGAAGGTAAGTCGTCCTCCATATGACAAAGGCCTACCCTTGCGACTGTTGAGCTTGTTTTGGGAATAGTCTTCAGCTACTTTCCATTCCTTGTTGGTGAGCCTATAGTGATGAATGAGGACTCTGATGTATGCAAATGGAAGGTATCCCACCTCACAGCCAAATAGATGCATGTACTGGCTCTCCTCTTTGGCCTTACCAAAATAGGATATCTTACTTTTGTGCAAATTAGTTTTCACACCCGAAACTTGTTCGGGAAGACACGTGATCAAACTAATCGCCTTTTTAAGGTCATGTTCATAAAAATGACCATGTAAACCACATGCTAGAGGACAGTCACACTTTCATCAATCAGATGTGGAATAAGGTTCCCAACCCGACCATCCTCCTTAGCCTCTGCTATAAGAATAGAGTACATATCTGCGCTATTTTAAATAGAATTGGTGACATGGGGTCACCTTCCTCAATCCCTTCTGGGTATGGAAATAATGACTGCTATCACCATTGACCTTAACCCCAACACTCTCTCCTTGAACATAAGAGTCCACTTGTTGCCTGCATTCAACCGTAAATCATTCCCGCGAAGGGCTTGCTCAAAAGAAATAACAGTTTACTTTGTTGTATGCCTTTTCAAAGTTCACCTTAAAGTTAACTCCATCGAGTTTCTTAGTGTGTAGCTCAATAATTATCATGAAGGACGACCACTTCCTCAACAATATTGCGAATAGGCATAAAGTTGTCCGGGTTGGGTACACCAGAGTATGAGCCATACTAGTCAATCGGACTAGAATGTTTGGCTCTCGGGTGTAATTACACCTGATTTTTTTAATTGTAATTTGTAAGGAAGTCAAAAAAATCCTGAAACTTTTTACGAACAAAGTAGATTATTGTTGCACTCGTATAAGAACTTTTGCGAAGAAATGCTTTCATGTTGTTGTGGACGTAAAAAAACAAATTTGTCGCTATATACGCCATACTGTTCACGCTATTGTCAGAGAGTACTTGTCATTTTTGTCAGAATTTTGTCAGAGAATATTCCGTTGCAGAATATTTTTTGTACGCCAAAGACGACAGCTCAACTTTGTTGCGAAAAAGTTTTGGAACGTTTTGACTTTTCTGAAAAAATATATATATAATACGTAACCAGGTGTAATTACCACCACGTTCCAAAGGGTATTTGCCATCTATTTGTGCCTACCTTAGTGAACATTTTAAAACTGGTATTCAACAAGCATATGGGTCATAATTAGTCAACCCGAACAACAGAAGTCTGATAATTCCAAAGTTGATGTCACTCTAGGGATGAAAACGGAGTGGAAACTTAAAACGGAAAGGAAATACGGAAATTTGCAAAACAAAAAATAAAATAGAATTTTTTACGCTTAATCGGAAACAAAACGGAATGATGTTTTTCGGCGGAACATGCATGGAAACAAAACTTTATAATTCCGTGAATATGAAATTTCTAGTTTTACTATGGGCTTCTGGCTGTTTTGTAGCCCAATAATCAAACAACAAACAATGACAAAATGAGCAGAATGATCGATGTGAGGCCCAACTTCTACGACCATGCACTTACTCAACTAGACCCTACGTAATTGTCCAGTACTAACACAATACTACGCTAAGTCGCTAACCTAATCATGTTATTTTGTAGCCATGTTCAATTAACTAAGATTGTTAGTTTGCTTGGGTTTTATCTATGGTCCAAGGGAGTTTTAACTTCCGGCCAACACCTGCTTTCGTTTCCGTATCCGCTCCGCGTTCGTTTCTGATAGTATATGTTTTCATATTCATTCCGGATATCTGTATTCGTTTTCACTTCTGTAAAAAAAATGAAAACAAATATGGTAGCATCCAGTTCCGTCCGGTTTCGTTCCGTTTTCATCCCTATGTCACTCTGTCTAACTTATTACACATGTTGCTACAGGAGTGAACACCATGGACCCGTTCCTCGAGAGGTTCTTCCCGGTGGTGTTCCGGCGAAAGAACTTGGTAAGCTTAGACAACTACTGCAAGTACGACAACCAGGCCCTCTCTGCCTTCACATCCATCCTCTATCTCTCCGGCCAAGTCTCTACACTTGCGGCCGCGCCGGTGACAAGGAACTACGGCCGCCGTGCCAGCATTATCTGCGGCGGCATCAGCTTTCTTATCGGCGCAGCCCTTAACGCGGCGGCTGTGAACCTCACGACGTTAATCCTCGGCCGCGTCATGCTTGGCGTCGGCATCGGTTTCGGCAATCAGGTGTGGTAAGCTCAGACATACGGAGAGTGGGTGATTGCATGTGTGCTTGTACAGCATTGCCACTGAACAACTTCTTGGTGCCATCGTAGGCTGTGCCGCTGTACTTGTCGGAGATGGCGCCGGCGCACCTCCGCGGCGGGCTGAACATGATGTTCCAGCTCGCGACGACGCTTGGCATCTTCTCGGCGAACATGATCAACTATGGCACGCAAAAAATCAAGCCGTGGGGTTGGCGTCTCTCGCTTGGTCTTGTGGCAGCGCCGGCGCTGCTGATGACGGTGGGCGGGATCCTCCTCCCCGAGACGCCGAACAGCCTCATCGAGCGCGGGCGCGTCGAGGAGGGTCGGCGTGTGCTGGAGCTGATCCGAGGAACCGCGGATGTCGACGCCGAGTTCACGGACATGGCGGAGGCGAGTGAACTGGCCAACACCATCAAGCACCCGTTCCGGAACATCCTGGAGCGACGCAACCGGCCGCAGCTGGTGATGGCCGTGTGCATGCCGGCATTCCAGGTCCTGACGGGCATAAACTCCATCCTCTTCTACGCGCCGGTGCTGTTCCAGAGCATGGGCTTCGGCGCCAGCTGGTCCCTATACTCCTCCATGCTCACTGGCGCCGTGCTCTTGTTCTCCACACTCATTTCAATCGCCACCGTCGACCGGCTTGGCAGGAGGAAGCTGCTCATCAGCGGCGGCATCCAGATGATCATTTGCCAGGTGATCGTGGCGGCGATACTGGCGGTGAAGTTCGACGCAGACAAGCATCTATCCCGGGGCTGCTCGATCGCGGTGGTGTTCGTGATCTGCCTCTTCATGCTCGCGTTCGGGTGGTCGTGGGGGCCGCTGGGGTGGACGGTGCCGAGCGAGATCTTCGCCCTGGAGACGCGGTCGGCGGGGCAGAGCATCACGGTGGCCGTCAACCTCTTCTTCACCTTCATCATCGCGCAGGCGTTCCTGTCGCTGCTCTGCGCCTTCAAGTTCGCCATCTTCATCTTCTTCGCTGCGTGGATCGCCGTCATGACCGCCTTCGTCTACGTCTTCCTGCCGGAGACCAAGGGCGTGCCCATCGAGCAGATGGTGCTGCTCTGGAGCAAGCACGGGTTCTGGAAGAACGTCATGCCGGGCATGCCACTCGAGGACGGATGGGGACCCGCTGGGGATAGTGCTCTTGCCGATATCAGCATTCACAAGTGAAAATCATTTGTGAACAGCGGATATAGATATGCGTGGCTCACAGCACGCGACGCGCGCGTGCTTGCAGTGGTTGGAGCGTGTGCGTCTGCGTTAGTTAGCTCTACTAACTCATCGTGTTGTATCAGAGTGCACACACGCCGCACCCGCACGCGCTCACTTTTGGTGGGTGTGAAGCGTATGCTCTCGTCCTATGCTTGGATAGCGTGAGTAGGGCGTGGTCAGTGTTTTCCTAGCGTGCCTAAGAAACATACAAGTTTTTTTTTAAGGAGGCTTACCCCTGGCCTCTGCAACGATGCATACGGTCATCTTATTAAAAAGTGTATAGAAACTACTAACCACAGTGCGTTATTACGAAAAAACATACATAGAAAATATCGGTGCTTTCCTCTTTTCTTTCGGTAATCATGCTCTATACTTCTTAGGGCAGTCTCGTTGAGTAGTAGGGCATTTTGGAAACCGATGGAGGCCTTATCTTTGAAATTTCAAAATTCAAACTTTTGAGTTTCACAAAATTCTGAAAAAAAATACACATGCATACAAGGATGTAGTGTGTATGCGTGTAAAATTTCAGGATGAAATTCCTTGAATTGTGAGTTGCACAAAAAAATGAAGGACTTTAAGGATGAATAGTACATATCATGTGCAAAAAAACATAAGGATGAATAATACATATACTAAAAAGCCCCAGATCTGTTTACTTTGTGTAGCTCTCACTTTAACGTACTTCAATCTGAAATTTTACACATGTACATTATGTGTCTAGGTATGTGTGTATTTTTTTCAGAATTTTTTAAAACTAAAAAGTTTAATTTTGTTTAAAAGTTTCCAATTTAAGGCCTCCATGAAACTTGTTCTCCATTTCGCATTTTTGAGTCTCAGTGCACTATATCTGAAGCTATATCTGGTGACAGTAAATAGATGCTTAGATATAGCAATCCCAGTGAGAACGGCATTTTGGAGCTCGGCCTCCATGAAGGCCAATTTTTTTGAAGAAAAATAAAATAAAATAAAATTCATTCTTTTTGGTTTCAGAAAATCTGAAAAGAAAATTGTACAAGTACACAAGGATGTGATGTGTATGTGTGTAAAATTTTAGAATGAAATACTTTGAGATGCGATCTCTGCAAAAAGAACAAATTCATGGACTTTTAGGATGAATAGTATCATGTATTAAAAATCACATATTTGTCTTTTTACACAGCCCTCATTTAAACATATTTCGTCCTGAAAATATACACACATGTGTGTTATGCCTCCATGTATGTCTGTATTTTTTCAGAATTTTTTGAAATGTAAAAATATAAATTTTGTTGAATTTTGAATTTTTAGGAAACGGCCTCCGTAGAGGCCGAGCTGCAAAAGCAATTTTCGAGTCCCAGTGCACTATATCGTAGTGTTGTATCCAAAACAACCCGTGCCACATCCCAAAATTTCAGTTTTTGAATGTGAATTATTAAAATATGGTTAAATAAAAAAGTTTGATTGTGATGCTTGAGCTTAGCTAGCATCATCCAGTCGCACGACTTTGAAAGGTACCTACCGCTCAGCCGCTGATCTCTCAGATATTGACGGCGCGTGACGTGTTGCCAGAAAGCATCTGGATATCATCGTCACGGTGGTGTGTGAGGAAGTCCTAGATTATGGGGTCTTCGGGTGTCCGGGCTATTCGATATGGACCGGACTAATGAGCCGTGAAGATACAAGGCAGAAGACCTTCCCTCGTGTCCGGGTAGAATTCCCCTATGTGTGGATGGCAAGATTGGTGTCCGGATATGTAATTTCCTTCCTCTACAACTGTACAACCCTAGGCCCCTTCAGTGTGTATATAAACTAGGGACGATCAGAATTCACATAGGCTAGACATTTAGGGTTTAGCCATTACTATCTTGAGGTAGATCAACTCTTGTAACCCTTATACTCATCAAATACAATCAAGCAGGACGTAGGGTTTTACCTCTATTAAGAGAGCCCGAACTTGAGTAAACATTGTGTCCCGCTTGTCCCTTGTTACCTTCGATCCTCAAACGCACAGTTCGGGACCCCCTACCCGAGATCGGCAGGTTTTGACACCGACATTGATGTTTTTATTGAGAGTTCCGCTATGTCGTCGACAGTAGGATCGATGGCTCATCTTGTCATCAGCGACGATGCTGTTTCCGGGGAGACATTTCTCCCTGGTCAACTTTTCGTGTTTGGCGGTTTCTCTCTGCGTGCCAATTCAACTGGTCACCTTGAGCAGATCGACAGTTACGCCCCTGGTCACCAAATCAGGTTCGGAAACCTGAATTACATCACTAATATCTGAGGAGATTTGATCTTCGAAGGGTTCTCGGCCCCGGCCGCCGCTCCTCATCCACATGAAGGAAGCCCGTCCATCATCAGATTTCGCTCAGGGATCGACCCTCATACCCGCCCCGGCCTTAAATCCAGAGCGGGCCACTCTGTCCAAAGACGGGAGAATAAACCCCGCCGGACTCTCCCCTTTTATGGAGTTACCTGCCGGAGACCCAGAGGTGACCATGTTGTCAACGGGCCCGGAGTCCAACAGGACTCTCCTTGTCATCGATAGGGCTGGGCGCGTGGTTAAACCGAACCGATCGATTCGGTTTCTCAGGTTTTGAAGAAACTCGGTTATGAGAAAACAGGGACCGATCGGTCATTTGCAAAACAACTAACCGAGGAGTTCGATGGCCCGATAATTCGGTTCAGTCTTTGGTTGAGACCAGATTGACCAATACAGATTAGAGAAGGAAAAATACGAGCACGCTTTCGAATTGATTTGCAAATAAAATTGATGCACACGGTTGAAACAAGATCATGCCTGTAAAAATCAGATTCTACAAGGAAGAACGTCATGTGGGTTCATCAGATCTCATACTCCAATCAGAATCCATCCTGATGCAATCAAATTGGAAGACCAAAAATCAAAGAGAAGGAGCCTCGGCTACACCCCGCCGCCAGCGGCTAGGTGGATAGGAGGAGCGTTGGCTGCAAGCCACCGCAGGCCACCGGGGTGGAGAGGAGTGTTGCATCTAGACTACCGCCAATGCCGCCCGCTTGGGTGAAGAAGAGAAGCGCTGGTTGTAGGCGGCCGCCGCCGACCAGTCGTGCCGACTGCAGGCCACCGCCGCCAGCCAGGCATGTCGGCTACAGGCCACCGCCGCCGGCCAGGAGGAAAGGCGGCGCACGTGTGACTAGGATAAAAATATGGGGTGGGGAATCGGAAGTGCAGGCAGAATTGTGGAGGCGCTGGACTGTACGCGAGAACGAAGGGTCGGGAGTTAGTTGGCCTGCTATTAGCTACTGGGCTTACGTACACTTTTGGTCCATATGCACGTAATATCGGTTTCTTCAGTCACTTCAAGTAACGAAGGCCAAACACAGAACTTCCAGAATTAATTTCGGTTCCTAGAAAGTGAGGACCGAATTAGTGACCAAGACTTTCGGTTTTGGTCTGTTTGGGTTCGGTCTAGGTCTTTTCGGTTCAGTCGTTTGGTTCTCGGTTAATATGCCCACCCCTAGTCATCGGGAAGCCAGACTCATCTCGGGATGTCAACTCCGAACTCACGAGGTCAGTTTCAACTGAGCTCGGCCAAGAGGTGATTACCGGACCTAGCTCAGCAGATCCCCAGCCACCTGTCCAGCTTTCGCTCCTAAACGAGGCGCTGGACCTAATGTGATCTCTCGCCATTACGGGGGCGTCTCTTTCGAACTACGCCCAGCCTAAACAGGGAGCTGAGAGCGGGGAATTTTACGTCCCACCCACCACCCATTTAATAGCCACTGTCGAGGACCTAACCGACATGCTAGACTACGTCTCCGAAGACATCGACGATATGGACGACGATGCCGGAGCCGAACAAGGCCAAAACCAGCCCATCATCGGGCGTTGGACGGCCACTTCTACTTACGACGTGTACATGGTGGATACGCCCGAAAAGGAGGACGATGATGGCACTTAAGATCCCATTAAGGACAAGCCCGCCGAGGCGCCACCGAAACGCCGACGTCAGCGGCGCCACTCACGATCTCGTCGTGAAAAGGATAGCAATACTGGCACCGGAGATAATAACACCTCGGATGATGCCCAACAAAGAGCTACCCAGAATGCATGCTACTACCATAATTCGACGACGAGGCCCTTGAGCCAAATCCGTCAAGATACCACCATGCTGATGAACCAGACCGACCACCACGTGGACGGGACAAAACGGCTAATTATGCCGAATACCAGCCCGCGCCACCCCGCCGTAGAGGCAAAGAGGCATCGGCTCCGGGTTACACATATGACTTATGTCAGGACCTGGACAATAGAGCCGGCCATACCAGATTAATATACGGATCAAGGGGACGTGCTCCGACACGAGACAACGGCCATCAAACCTGGCGTGACAATCATCACCAAGTCCAGGCCGAGAACCGAATACGGACATCATCCGAACTCCGTCGTGATGTGGCCCGATATAGAGGCGCCGCACACCCCATGTACTTTACCGATGAGGTAATCTAGCACCAATTTCCAGAAGGGTGTAAACTCGTAAACATCGAGGCATACGATGGAACTACAGATCCCACCGTATGGATTGAAGATTTTCTTCTCCACATTCACATGGCTCGTGGCGATGATCTCCACGCCATTAAATACCTTCCCCTAAAGCTAAAAGGACAAGCATGACACTGGCTGGATAGCCTCCTAGAGAACTCCATTGGTAGTTGGGAGGACTTGAAGGATACTTTTCGAGATAACCTTCAAGGCAGATATGTCCGACCACCGGACGCTAACGACCTCAGTCACATTGTCCAGCTGCCCGGAGAGTCGGCCCGCAAACTCTGGACTTAGTTCTTAATTAAAAAGAACCAAATCGTCGATTGTCTGGACGCTGAAGCTTTAGCGGCCTTTAAGCACAGCGTCTGTGACGAATGGCTAGCCCGACACCTCGGTCAGGAAAAGCCAAAAACTATGGCAGCTCTTACTGCACTTATGACCTGCTTTTGTGCGGGAGAAGATAGCTGGTTGGCTCGTAGAAGCAATAGCACCAGCGACCCCGGCACCTCTGAAGCCAGGGACGGCACTGGAAGGCCACGACATAACAAAAACAAGCATCGGAACAATAACGAAGAAACTAAGGATATGACGGTCAACGCCGGATTCAGTGGCTCCAAATCCAGTCAGCGGAAGAAGCCATTCAAAGGAAATAGAGACGGTCCATCTAATTTGGACAATATACTAGATAGGCCTTGCTAGATTCATGGCACCCCTGACAAGCCTGCCAACCACACCAACAGGAACTGCTGGGTTTTTAAACAGACCAGTAAATTAAATACCGAACACAAGGGGAAAGGACCTCAAAGCAGTGAACACGATATATGTTACACACATCCCCAAGAGGGAGCGCAAGCACGCACTGAGGGACGTCTACACCGTGGAGCCTGTCGCCCCAAAATTCAACCCATGGTCGGCTTGTCTGATCACCTTTGATCGCAGGGACCACCCAACTAGTATCCGTTATGGAGGTTCGGCGGCCCTGGTACTTGATCCCATCATCGACAGATACCATCTCACCAGAGTCCATATGGACAGCGGCAACAGTCTCAACCTGATTTATCAAGACACTGTCCACAAGATGGGTATTGACCCGTCAAGAATTAAGCCTATCAATACTACCTTTAAAAGAGTAATACCCGGCGTGGAGGCCCGTTGTACGAGCTCTCTAACATTGGAAGTAGTCTTCGGTTCTCCGGACAACTTCCAAAGCGAAGACCTGATCTTCGATATAATCCCTTTTCCCAGTGGTTATCATGTGCTGCTGGGACGAACTGCTTTCGCCTGCTTCAATGCAGTCCCACATTATGATTATTTAAAGCTCAAAAATGCCCGGACCGTGCGGTGTCATCACAGTCAATGGAAATATGGAACGCTCCCTCCATACTGAGGAGCACACCGCGACCCTTGCAGCCGAGGTACGGAACGGCCTCATCAAGACGAACAACTCTTCGGCCACTAAGGCCCCTGACACTGCCAAGTGAGTCCGGTCCACATTATAGCATGACAGCTCAGCAGATCTAGAGATTGATTAGCAGTTCAGCCTCCACCGATCGCCCCATAAGGTTGCGACATACATACCACGCGTGCACAACTACGCACTTAAAGTACCTTGGGCAACGTCAGTGGCATGCTGCGGGAAAACGAGTCTATAGTATGGCTTGACCATATTCGGACCATTAACCTTCTTTCTCTCTTTCCTTTTATTTCACTACAGGTTCATCAAAACCTGCCTAATCTACGGTCGTACAGGGGCTACTCTCTAAAGCTCCCCTTTCTTATAGACGACCGTCAACTTCTCCTCTCAAGGGATATCTAACCAAGGAGAAATGGCGCAGACGTGCAGCAGGGCAACATTAGGATCTTTAAGCCGCTACTTTTTCCAACAACCCTATGTAAAGCTTTACCTTGTGTAAAACTCTCGGCATGTAAAATAGCCTTGATATCTATGGCATTATCTATAATAGCACATCTTGACAGACTATACAGGATATAAAGGAAATAGTTGATCACTACTTTTGTTTGGCACTGATTTCTTTCTTCATTCCCTCCTTACTTCAAATTGCCACTCGTGCTTTAGTCCGGTCTTAACACCAGGGGCTGTATGCGGCTCCGCACGTTTTCAAGTCCGAACACCTATAGGGTACTCTTCGGCGTCCCGCATATTGCACTATATGCATCGGCTCTGAATCATGTCTTTGGTCTATAGTTGGGTTGCTCGGCTTCTATGCTTACCACGTTACGTTCTGCTCGTTCGGCTAAATTGGTAAAGGGAGAACTACTGCGATTGTATTTCTGGTTCATATGGTCAAATACCTCAGTAGAGAAAGCCGAAAACTGACTGTCATGATAAGGCGAGAGCTGGTCAGCGATTCAGCGATTTAGTCTTGTACTCCAAATCGTTGGTGATTTATTACGTGTTATACGAGGGGCTAGATTTCGTCTAGCCATGTGGAAAAGGCACCTTAGTTCGGACTGCCGCACACGCACAAGGGGCTAGTACTTAGCCCCACCGTCAAACTCCTATGGCTAAGTGAAAGTAGTAAAGCCGCATAGTCCGATTGCCTGGTTCACTTCGCGTACACCTCCTTCACGGACCAAGACATTGGATAAAGTGTGGTAATGCGCCATGCTGAACACCCTCGTAGCATCTATACGGGGGTTGAGGCTGACTACTGGCAAACTTTCAGAATTAAACGGCCGCTTAGGAGGAAAATAACTTAAGATCAAAAGCATCAATATATTACAATCCTGGGTTCACAAACCCAGTTTTTACAACCCAGATACATCTACTCAAATATAACGTCCTTTGAGCATTGGTCCACCCGCCAGGATGTCTTCAGAGTACCTCTCCGGCTTGCGGTGGTCCTTGCCTTCGGGCGGGCCTGCGGTCGCCACATCGGTGGCCTTCATCTTTGCCCAATGCATCTTGACGCGGGCAAAGGCCATTCGAGCTCCCTCTATGCACGCCGAGCGCTTCACAGTATCAACTCGAGGCAGCGCGTCGATGAGCCGCCTCACCAAATCGAAGTGGCTACTCGGGATGGGTTCGGCTGGCCATAGCCGGACTATTAAATCCTTCATGGCCAAGCCGGCCACCCTATGCAGCATCGTCAGCTGTTTCATTTGGTCATTCAAGGGCGTCGGATGCTCTGGCACAAGAAATTGCGACCAGAACAGCTTCTCGGTCAAGTTCCCCTCCTGGCCTCGGAAGAACTGTGCGGCCTCAATAGCACTCCTCGGCATATCCGCAAATGCATTGATACGTCTCCATCGTATCTATAATTTTTGATTGTTCCATGCCAATATTCTACAACTTTTACATACTTTTGGCAACATTTTATACTATTTTTGGGACTAACATATTGATCCAGTGCCCAGTGACAGTTCCTGTTTGTTGCATGTTTTTTGTTTCGCAGAAAATCCATATTAAACAGAGTCCAAACGGTATAAAAACTGACGGAGATTTTTTTGGAATATATGATTTTTGTGAAGAAAAATCAACGTGACACGATACCCGAGGGGGCCATGAGGCAGGGGGCCCGCCCTGCGCCCTCGTGGCCACCCCGTAAGGCGGTTGGTGCCCTTCTTTCGCCGAAAGAAAGCCAATATCCGGATAGAAATTGTGTTAAAATTTCAGCCAATCGGAGTTACATATCTCCAGGAATATAAGAAACGGTGAAAGGCCAGAATCTGGAACGCAGAGAAACGCAGAAACAGAGAGAGACAGATCCAATCTTGGAGGGGCTCTCGCCCCTCCGCCGCCATGGAGGCCATGGACCAGAGGGGAAACCCTTCTCCCATCTAGGGAGAAGGTCAAGGAAGAAGAAGAAGAAGAAGAAGAAGAAGAAGAAGAAGAAGAAGAAGAAGAAGAAGAAGAAGGGGGGCCCCTCTCCCCCTCTCTCCCGGTGGCGCCGGAACGCCGCCGGGGCCATCATCATCACCACAATCTACACCAACACCTCCGTCATCTTCACCAACATCTTCATCACCTTCCCCCATCTATCTACAGCGGTCTACTCTCCCGCAACCCGTTGTACCCTCTACTTGAACATGGTGCTTTATGCTTCATATTATTATCCAATGATGTGTTCCCATCCTTTGATGTCTGAGTAGATTTTTGTTGTCCTATCGGTAATTGGTGAATTGCTATGATTGGTTTAATTTGCTTGTGGTTATGTTGCTGTCCTTTGGTGCCCATCATATGAGCGCGCGCGTGGATCACACCATAGGGTTAGTTGTATGTTGATAGGACTATGTATTGGAGGGCAAGAGTGACAAAAGCTTCAACCTAGCATAGAAATTGATGCATACGGGATTGAAGGGGGACCAATATATCTTAATGCTATGGTTGGGTTTTACCTTAATGAACATTAGTAGTTGCGGATGCTTGCTAATAGTTCCAATCATAAGTGCATAGAATTCCAAGTCAGGGATGACATGCTAGCTGTGGCCTCTCCCACATAAAACTTGATATCGGTCTAGTAAAGTAGTCACTTTCTTAGGGACAATTTCGCAACTCCTACCACCACTTTTCCACACTCGCTATACTAACTTTATTGTTTCTTTATCTAAACAGCCCCTACTTTTTATTTACGCGCTCTTTATTATCTTGCAAACCTATCCAAAAACACCTACAAAGTACTTCTAGTTTCATACTCATTCTAGGTAAAGCGAACGTCAAGCGTGCGCAGAGTTGTATCGGTGGTCGATAAAACTTGAGGGAATATTTGTTCTACCTTTAGCTCCTCGTTGGGTTCGACACTCTTACTTATCGAAAGAGGCTACAATTGATCCCCTATACTTGTGGGTCATCAAGACCTTTTTTTGGCGCCGTTGCGGGGGAGTTATAGCGTGGGGTGAATATTCTCGTGTTTGCTTGTTTTCTTTATCACTAAGTGGATTTTATTTGCTGTTCTAAGTTGTCCTCATTATTTAGTTATGGATATGGAACACGAAATACCAAAAAAAATTAGGTTTACTTGCTACTCATGGAGATGGGGGACCTCCTAAAACCCTCGATGCTCATTATGTGAAAGATATTATGCACTACTTTAATAATCCTGAGAAAGCCCCATTCAATTATATAATGGGAGACATGTTGGATCAACGTGAATACTTTAGGGATTATCGCTTGACTCAAAAAGGGAAACTATTATGGGATCAAATTTATATGTTGCATTGGTATGCTCGGCAACTATGCTTGAGATATGATTATACTTGTTGCTCTAGGATGAAGGCTCGACACCTTCCCTTTTCATGTGAATTTAATGATAATGAAACCTTAGCTTCTTATGCTAATGGTATATATGATTACTATGATGTGGAACGAATAGAAGAATTTATTGCTTTTAAGGGTGCTTGTGAAATTGAATCTTTGTTTAAAGAGTTTGAATATTTTGATGATTCAGTTTATAGACCTGAAAATTTAGGTATCCTTAAATATTGCTATGAGAATTATAAATACTATTATGATATTGATGAATTTATTGATAAAGTCTCCGTTATCCGAGAAGAGACTAATATTTTGCAGGAGTCTATGGAAGAAGAAATTGATGGAACTGTGAGCTCATTGAATGAAAAAGATGATGAGGAGGGCGAAGAACAAAAGGAGGAAGATCGGATTAGCTACCCGTGCCCACCTTCTAATGAGAGTAACTCTCAACTCATACATTATTTAATGTCCCTTCGTTCTTACCGAAGGATGAATGCCATGATAATTGCTATGATCCCGTTGATTCTTTTGAAATATCCCTTTTTGATGATGCTTGTTATGCTTGTGGCCAAGATGCCAATATGAATTATGCTTATGGAGATTAACTTGCTATAGTTCCTTATATTAAACATGAAATTGTTGCTATTGCACCCATGCATGATAGTCCTATTATCTTTTTGAATTCTCCCGACTACACTATATCGGAGAAGTTTGCCCTTATTAAGGATTATATTGATGGGTTGCATTTTACTACTACACATGATGATTTTTATAAATATAATATGCATGTGCTTGCTGCTCCTACTTGGAATTATTATGAGAGAGGGACTACATCTCCGCCTCTCCATGTTTCCAATATGATAAAATTGCAAGAAACTGTTTATACTATGCATTGGCCTTTACTATATGTGCATGAATTGTTCTTTTATGACATGTCGATGCATATGAAGAGAGTTATACTTAGTCATTGCTTAACATATGTTGCTTTGTGCTCACTACTAAATTCTAAATCATTGTTGATTCAAATTGGCTTTGATATACCTAGCTTAATGGCTTTAAAGAAAGCGCTACCAGGGAGACAACCCGAAAGTTTTAGAGAGTCATTTATTTCTATTGTGTGCTTTTATAAAGTTTTAAAAAAATGTGCCAATATTTTCCTTTAGGATGTTTACATTGCTTGTTGGTTTGTGCAGTGCAAAACAGAAACTTTGGCTGTAGTGCGTGATTTTACATTTTTTACTGGAACGTCAAACGGTTCTGAAACTTTTTGCACTGTCTTTCTATACAAATTTTTTATTTTTCCTAATTTTTCAGAATTTTTGGACTACCAGAAGTATGGTGAATGTTCAGATTACTACATACTGTCCTGTTTAAGACAGATTCTGTTTTTGATGCATAGTTTGCTTGTTTTGATGAAACTATCGATTTCTATCAGTGGATTAAGCCATGGAAAATTTATATTATAGTAACTACAATGCAAAAACAAAATATGAATTGTTTTGCAACAGTACTTAGAGTAGTGATTTGCTTTATTATACTAACGGATCTTACCGAACTTTCTGTTGAGTTTTTGTGGATGAAGTGTTCGAAGATCGAGGAGGTCTCGATGTGAGGAGAAGGAGGAGAGGCAAGAGTTCAAGCTTGGGGATGCCCAAGTCACCCCAAGTAAATATTCAAGGAGACTCAAGCGTCTAAGCTTGGGGCTGCCCCGGAATGCATCCCATCATTTTTTCAACAAGTATCGGTATGTTTTCGGATTCGTTTCGTTCATGTGATATGTGCAAATCTTGGAGCATCTTTTGCATTTAGTTTTCACTTTTCTTTTATGCACCATGCTGGTATGAGATAGTACATGGTTGATTTATAGAATGCTATTTGCACTTCACTTATATATTTTGAGTATGGCTTTATAGAATGCTTCATGTGCTTCACTTATATCATTTGAAGTTTCGATTGCCTGTTTCTCTTCACATAGAAAACCACGATTTGTAGAATGCTCTTTTGCTTCGCTTATATTTGTTAGAGCGTGGGCATATCTTTCGTAGAAAGAATTAAACTCTCTTGCTTCACTTATATCTATTTAGAGAGATGATAGGAATTGGTCATTCACATGGTTAGTCATAAAATCCTACATAAAACTTGTAGATCACTGAATATGATATGTTTGATTCCTTGTAATAGTTTTGCAATATGAAGATGGTGATATTAGAGTCATGCTAGTGGGTAGTTGTGGATTATAGAAATACTTGTGTTGAAGTTTGTGATTCCCGTAGCATGCACGTATGGTGAACCGTTATGTGACGAAGTCGGAGCATGATTTATTTATTGATTGTCTTCCTTATGAGTGGCGGTCGGGGACGAGCGATGGTCTTTTCCTACCAATCTATCCCCCTAGGAGCATGCGTGTAGTACTTTGTTTCAATGGCTAATAGACTTTTGCAATAAGTATGTGAGTTCTTTATGACTAATGTTGAGTCCATGGATTATACACACTCTCACCCTTCCATCATTGCTAGCGTCTTCGGTACCGTGCATTGCCCTTTCTCACCTCAAGAGTTGGTGCAAACTTCACCGGTGCATCCAAACCCCGTGATATGATACGCTCTATCACACATAAGCCTCCTTATATCTTCCTCAAAACAGCCACCATACCTACCTATCATGGCATTTCCATAGCCATTCCGAGATATATTGCCATGCAACTTCCATCATCTTCATATACATGACTTGAGCATCATTGTCATATTGCTTTGCATGATCGTAAGATAGCTAGCATGATGTTTTCATGGCTTGTCCTTTTTTTATGTCATTGCTACGCTAGATCATTGCACATCCCGGTGCACCGCCGGAGGCATTCATATAGAGTCATATTTTGTTCTAGTATCGAGTTGTAATATTGACTTGTAAGTAAATAAAAGTGTGATGATCATCATTATTAGAACATTGTCCCATGTGAGTTTATCAAAATAAAAGTGGCCAGAGAAGCCCCCCAAAAAAGAGATAGGCCAAAGAAGCATACAAAAAAAGAGAAAAAAATAAAAATGAGAGAAAAGAGACAAGGGACAATGTTAATATCCTTTTACCACACTTGTGCTTCAGAGTAGCACCATGTTCTTCATATAGAGAGTCTCTTGAGTTATCACTTTCATATACTAGTGGGAATTTTTCATTATAGAACTTGGCTTGTATATTCCAACGATGGGCTTCCTCAAGTGCCCTAGGTCTTCATGAGCAAGCAAGTTGGATGCATACCCACTTAGTTACAGTTTGAGCTTTCATACACTTATAGCTCTAGTGCATCCGTTGCATGGAAATCCCTACTCCTCGCATTGACATCAATTGATGGGCATCTCCATAGCACGTTGATTAGCCGTGTCGATGTGAGACTTTCTCCTTTTTGTCTTCTCCACACAACCTCCGCCATCATATTCTATTCCACCTATAGTGTTATGTCCATGGCTCACGCTCATGTATTGCGTGAAGGTTGAAAAGTTTTGAGAACATCAAAAGTATGAAACAATTGCTTGGCTTGTCATCGGGGTTGTGCATGATTTGAATATTTTGTGTGGTGAAGATGGAGCATAGCCAGACCATATGATTTTGTAGGGATAACTTTCTTTGGCCATGTTATTTTGAAAAGACATGATTGCTTTATTAGTATGCTTGAAGTATTGTTGTCTTAATGTCAAATGATAGACTATTGCTTTGAATCACTATTGTCTTAATATTCATGCCATGATTAGATTACATGATCAAGATTATGCTAGGTAGCATTACACATAAAAAATTATGTTTTTTTATCATTTACCTACTCGAGGACGAGCATGAATTAAGCTTGGGGATGCTGATACGTCTCCGTCGGATCTATAATTTTTGATTGTTCCATGCCAATATTCCACAACTTTTACATACTTTTGGCAACTTTTTATACTATTTTTGGGACTAACATATTGATCCAGTGCCCAGTGCCAGTTCCTGTTTGTTGCTTGTTTTTTGTTTCGCAGAAAATCCATGTTAAATAGAGTCCAAACGGGATAAAAGCTGACATAGATTTTCTTTGGAATATTTACGATTTTTTGGAAGAAAAATCAACGCGAGACGATGCCTGAGGGGGCCATGAGGCAGCTGGGCGCGCCCTGGGCCCTCGTGGCCACCACTTAAGGCGGTTGGTGCCCTTCTTTCACCGCAAGAAAGCCAATATCCAGATAGAAATTGTGTTAAAATTTCAGCCCAATCGGAGTTACAGATCTCCGAAAATATAAGAAACAGTGAAAGGCCAGAATCTGGAACGCAGAGAAACGCAAAAACAGAGAGAGACAGATCCAATCCCGAAGGGGATCTCGCCCCTCCGCCGCCATGGAGGCCATGGACCAGAGGGGAAACCCTTCTCCCATCTAGGGAGAAGGTCAAGGAAGAAGAAGAAGAAGAACAAGAAGAAGGGGTCCCTCTCCCCCTCTCTCCCGGTGGCGCCGGAACGCCGTCGGGGCCATCATCATCACCACAATCTACACCAACACCTCCATCATCTTCACCAACATCTTCATCACCTTCCCCCATCTATCTACAGCGGTCCACTCTCCCGCAACCCGTTGTACCCTCTACTTGAACATGGTGCTTTATGCTTCATATTATTATCCAATGACGTGTTTCCATCCTATGATGTCTGAGTAGATTTTCGTTGTCCTCTCGGTAATTGGTGAATTGCTATGATTGGTTTAATTTGTTTGTGGTTATATTGCCATCCTTTGGTGACCATCATATGAGCGCGCGCGTGGATCACACCATAGGGTTAGTTGTATGTTGGTAGGACTATGTATTGGAGGGCAAGAGTGACAAAAGCTTCAACATAGCATAGAAATTGATGCATATGAGATTGAAGGGGGACCAATATATCTTAATGTTATGGTTGGGTTTTACCTTAATGAACGTTAGTAGTTGCGGATGCTTGCTAATAGTTCCAATCATAAGTGCATAGAATTCCAAGTCAGGGATGACATGCTAGCAGTGGCCTCTCCCACAGAAAACTTGATATTGGTCTAGTAAAGTAGTCAATTGCTTAGGGACAATTTCGCAACTCCTACCACCACTTTTCCACACTCGCTACACTAACTTTATTGTTTCTTTATCTAAACAGCCCCTACTTTTTATTTACGCGCTCTTTATTATCTTGCAAACCTATCCAAAAACACCTACAAATTACTTCTAGTTTCATACTCGTTCTAGGTAAAGCGAACGTAAAGCGTGCGTAGAGTTGTATCGGTGGTCGATAAAACTTGAGGGAATATTTGTTCTACCTTTAGCTCCTCATTGGGTTCGACACTCTTACTTATCGAAAGAGGCTACAATTGATCCCCTATACTTGTGGGTTATCACGCATTTGGAGAACTCCACACCCGAGTGTGTGATACGTCTCCAACGTATATATAATTTTTCATTGTTCCATGCTATTATATTATCTGTTTTGGATGTTTAATGGGCTTTAATATGCACTTTTATATTATTTTTTGGACTAACCTATTAACCGGAGGCCTACTGCCAGTTGCTGTTTTTTTGCCTATTTCAGTCGCAGAAAAGGAATATCAAACGGAATCCAAATGGAATGAAACCTTCACGAGGATCTTTTTTTGGAACAAACGCAATCCAGGAGAATTAGAGTGGAGTCAAGGAAGAAACGAGGCAGCCACGAGGTAGGGAGGCACGCCCAGGGGGGCCAGGCGCGCCCCCCACCCTCGTGGGCCCCTCGTAGCTCCACCGACCTACTTCCTTCGCTTATATGTACTCTTATACCCTGAAAACATCCAAGAGAGCCAAGAAACCACTTTTCCACCGCCGCAACCTTCAGTATCCGTGAGATCCCATCTGGGGACCTTTTCCGGTGATCTGCTAGAGGGGGATTCGACCACGGAGGGCTTCTACATCAACACCATAGCCTCTCCGATGATGTGTGATACGTCTCCAACGTATCTATAATTTATGAAGTATTCATGCTATTATATTATCCATCTAGGATGTTTTATATGCATTTATATGCTATTTTATATGATTTTTGGGACTAACCTATTAATCTAGAGCCCAGTGCCAGTTTTTGTTTTTTCGTTGTTTTTGAGTATCGCAGAAAAGGAAAACCAAACGGAGTCCAATTGACCTAAAACTTGATGGAGCTTATTTTTGGACCAGAAGAAGGCTAGGAAGTAAAAGAACTGGGCGAGAAGAGTCTCGGGCTGCCCACGAGGGTGGGGGCGCGCCCACCCCCTGGGCACGCCCCCTGCCTCGTGGACAGCCCGGAGACCCCCGTGCCTTGTTCCCGACTCCAACACCTCTTATATAACCCAAAACTTCCAGAAAGAAACCTAGATCGAGAGTTCCGCCGCTAGAAGCCTCTGTAGCCACCGAAAACCAATCGAGGCCCTCTCTGGCACCTTGCCGGAGGGGGCCATCATCACCGGAGGGCATGGAGGAGGATCCCGGAGGGGCCATTATCGTCATGAAGGCCAAGGACCAGAGGGAGAACCTCTCCCCATCCAAGGGGGAGGCTGTGACGCCCCCGATTCAATCGTACACTAATCATACACGCAAACGTGTACGATCAAGATCAGGGACTCACGGGAAGATATCACAACACAACTCTACAATTAAAATAAGTCATACAAGCATCATATTACAAGCCAGGGGCCTCGAGGGCTCGAATACAAGAGCTCGATCATAGACGAGTCAGCGGAAGCAACAATATCTGAGTACAGACATAAGTTAAACAAGTTTGCCTTAAGAAGGCTAGCACAAACTGGGATACAGATCGAAAGAGGCGCAGACCTCCTGCCTGGGATCCTCCTAAACTACTCCTGGTCGTCGTCAGCAGGCTGCACGTAGTAGTAGGCACCTCCAGTGTAGTAGGAGTCGTCGTCAACAGTGGCGTCTGGATCCTGGGCTCCAACATCTGGTTGCGACAACCAGGTAGAAGGGATAGGGGGAAAAGAAGGAGAAAGCAACCGTGAGTACTCATCCAAAGTACTCGCAAGCAAGGAACTACACTACATATGCATGGGTATATGTGTAAAGGGCCATATCGGTGGACTGAACTGCAGAATGCCAGAATAAGAGGGGGATAACTAATCCTGTCGAAGACTACGCTTCTGGCAGCCTCCGTCTTGCAGCATGTAGAAGAGAGTAGACTGAAATCCTCCAAGTAGCACCGGGTTATATCTGGCACTTGGAAGGGTGTGTTTTATTAAGTATCCGGTTCTAGTTGTCATAATGTCAAGGTACAACTCCAAGCCGTCCTATTACCGAAGATCACGACTATTCAAAAAGATTAACTTCCCTGCAGGGGTGCACCACATAACCCAACACGCTCGGTCCCATTTGGCCGGACACACTTTTCTGGGTCATGCCCGGCCTTGGAAGATCAACACGTCGCAGCCCTACCTAGGCACAACAGAGAGGTCAGCACATCGGTCTAAATCCTATGGCGCAGGGGTCTGGGCCCATCGCCCATTGCACACCTGCACGTTGCATGGGCGGCCGGAAGCAGAACTAGCCCCCTTAATACAAGAGCAGGCTTACGTCCCAATCCGGCGCGCGTCGCTCAGTCGCTGATGTCACGAAGGCTTCGACTGATACCATGACGTCGAGTGCCCATAACTATCCCCGCGTAGATGGTTAGTGCGTATAGGCCAGTAGCCAGACTCAGATCAAATACCAAGAACTCGTTAAGCGTGTTATTTTGAAATAACCGTGAACGCCAACCAGGGCCAGGCCCACCTCTCTCCTAGGTGGTCTCAACCTGCCCTTGTCGCTTCGCCACAAAGATCCACACAGAGGGTTGTTGGGACAAAGGTCCTTTCAGCCCCCAATCCGTGAATCACTCGCGGGTGCTCCACAAGCCGACCCGTCTTTAGTCACCACATGTATCATGTATAAAGTATATAGTATATACCCGTGATCACCTCCTGAGTGATCACGGCCCGATAGTATAGCATGGCAGACGGACAAGAATGTAGGGCCACTGATGATAAACTAGCATCCTATACTAAGCATTTGGATTGCAGGTAAAGGTAACAACAGTAGTAACAAGGACAGGCTATGCATCAGGATAGGATTAATGGAAAGCAGTAACATGCTACACTACTCTAATGCAAGCAGTAGAGAGAAGAGTAGGCGATATCTGGTGATCA
>NC_041388.1:388911878-388913491 GCF_002162155.2 Triticum dicoccoides | reverse complement strand
AAGGGGTCGTCAACACCGTAGTCGTACTGGGTAGCAACGGCGTCGGTCTCGGTGTCTAGCGAGAGAAGAGGGGGGAGAAATAATAAATATAATGCAAACAAATGCATGACGATGCATGACATGACAAAGTGTGATGCTAGGTGTGCCCTAACGCGGTACGAGGTGGTACCGGTGAAGGGGGAAAACATCCGGGAAAGTATTCCCGGTGTTTTGCGTCTTCGGACAGATGAACCGAAGGGGGAAAGTTGCATGTTTGCTATGCTAGGGATGCATGGCGGACAAACAGGCTGCGTATATGGATTCGTTTCGTCGTTCTGAGCAACTTTCATCTACAAAGTTTTTTGATTTGAGCTACGGTTAATATTCTATGATTTTTCAAAGTTTTAATATTATTCTGCAATTATTTTTTATTTGAAAATAAATGCTAAATTGCTAGACGCACCCAGCACAATGTACACAAAAGTGTACCCAGTGGCTGACAGGTGGGCCAGCGGGACCCAATTGACCAGTCAATGTTTGACTGGTCGACAGGGGTGGGACCCCCCTGTCATTGACTATTTTAGTCTACTCTAACAGTTTAGTTAGTTTAGTTAGTTATTTGGTTAATCTTAATTATGATTAATTAGTTTAATTAATTGTTTAGTTTAATTAATCAAAATTAATTAAGTTCATTAATTCTTTAATTAATTAATTAATTATTATTTTCCCTTTTTTAAACGTTCTGGGGGCAAGGGCCCCACATGTAAGTGGGGAGGGGGGTTAGTGGTTAATCCCTGCGGGGTCCAATTGTCGGTGGCCCACAGGGCGTTTCGAACGGCCGGCGCGCCGGTGACCAAACTGACGGCAGCGACATGCCGGAGCGCGTCGGAAAACGCGTACTGGGCACCATTTTGGCTGCGGCCAGATGTGTTCGAACGCACGTAGTAGCACGCGTCGAACATGGGCTCTACCTCGACCGAAGATGGTCGGGAACAGCGACGGCGATGAACTGAGGCGGCGACCGGAGCAGGAGCTCAGCAGAAGCGGGCTACGCGAGGGAGTTGACCGAACAATCGGCACAGGCGGCCTCTACGGAGCCCCATGAATGTGTTGGCGCATCGCGTATGAGCAGAGGGGGGTTCGGGAGCGTGGTGCTCGTCGCCCATGGCGGCGGCCGAAGCTCGGTGCTCGACGGGATGAGGGTTAGGCAACGGAATCGAGCACGGGGAAAAGAGGGATTTCACGGCGGAGCTCACAGTGGAGCTGTAGGGCATGGCAGCAGGCTCGAGGGAGGCTCGTGGTGGCCGGAGTCGGTGGCGGCGTGCGGCGGCCGGAGGAGGAGACCGAGCACGGGGCGACATCGTTGGGGCGGCCCCCTCCCGATCTAGCGGAATCGGGAAGAGGAGGGCGAGGGAGAGGGGGGCAGAGGAGCGCGGCGTCGGGGATGGCGGCCGATGACGGGGCTCGAGGCGGAGGCGCTCTGGGCGGCGGCGGAGTGACTTCGGAGCGAGGTGGCTCTGGTGCACATCGGCGGGGAGGCGACGGCAAGCGGCGCTGGGCAGCCCCGAATGGCGGGGCGCGGCCATCGAGGCGGTGACAGGGGAGCGGTCTCGGGCGCGGCGGGGAGAGATGGA
>NC_041388.1:388903770-388911659 GCF_002162155.2 Triticum dicoccoides | reverse complement strand
TTAAGCAGGGGGTGAGGGGCCGGTTGGGCCTTTGCCCAGTTCGGCCGGTGGCCTGCTGGGCTGGAGCCCAGTGAGGGGGGGGTTCTCTTTTTTTTGTTTGTTTTCTCTTTTGTATTTTCTTTCTTTTTTATTTCTTTACTTTTCTATTTTAAATCATTTTAAATTACTTAGGCGTTTTATAAAAAAGTGTTTACTACACCATATTTATCTATGTAATATTTAGTACAAACCTACATTTTTATTTTAACGTTTGAAAACTTTTATTATCTACCAAACTTTGAATTTGAATTTTGGACCGGTTTTTGAACTAACCCGAGATTAGCATAATCATGGTGACGTGGCATCATTAGCAGAGGGTTACTGTAGCTTGATTATCCGGGCATCACAAATCTCCTCCACTACAAGAAATCTCGTCCCGAGATTTAAGAAGGGGAGTAAGGGGGAAGGGATTGGTTACAAAATTCTAATGAGTCTTCTCGGTCTTGGTTGCTCTTCTCTAAGTGGTCGATCCATAACGTTGATGTCTTCATACCTCGGCTTCAGGTCATCATGATGAAGTCGTCATCCTTTCTTCGGAGTCTTCATTGTACGTATGAAGGACAAGGGGTAACTTCGGAAAAAACGGACCTTTGAAAGGTCGACTATCTAGTTGATAACATCGGGGATGGTGGCGGAAAGTAACTCTCGAATGGAAACTTAAGACAATATCGAGAGCAAAGTAAGTAGGTACCATGAGATGTTTCAAGCGGGTAGGCAATCGGTCAATGCTTGAAACAAAGTGTGAAAGGGGTCCAGAGCAACGAGATTAAGTATTGCGTCTGATACCAGATTAGATCATCTCTATGAAGGTGACCTGTGGATGCATACAGAGTCAAGCGCGAGCAATAACCTTGGTAACCGGGGTTACAGGAGAGTCAGGTTTCGATCCTGTGGAACTGTGGGTTATGGGCCCACCATGTGGTTCAAAAGTAGGAAGGTCGCCGACATATTTCACGGTCGTGGTAGCCAGGCATGGTAGAGGATAGCCTGTCAGTTATGTTGGCAACAACGTTGGTACCAAGGGCGAGGGACGAAGAGAACCATTTTCCTGCTCATTGAACGAGGCGGGCCAGTAGGCAAAGTTCTCGTCCATCGGTGGTTACCGAAATGTCATCAACAAAAGTAATAGGGTTTTTCTGACCAAGTGGTACAACAAGGTGTTTACATAAGCAGGAGAATAATACTGCGTAGATCATATAGATCACAAGAAAGGTTAAACCAAACAATGGAAAGGAAAATGTGTTTAAACACATATTTCTGGGGTATATCCTTCCCAAGGACAAACAGAGCATGATATCCATGACAGGATATCACGTAGAAAACCCTTTAGGAAAGGGGAGAGAAATTTTATGGCATTACCCAAACAACGGTGTTTGGATATTTGATAAAGAGAATTTAGCATTGTGCTACAAATGCTCTTATTGATGATCAGAGTAGCACAGACATGCTTTGATATAGCATTGACATGGTCATCAAGTAAGGGTCAGAATTTGGATACACAAAGGATTCATCAGGGACAACATATAGAATAAGTCTTACGATTTCCTCATGGCAGAATGGTTAACCTTTCTAAAAAGGAGGAACTATAACAATAGGTCCTCTGGCCAGGTGTGCTAGGCATGACATCACCTTACCGATATATAAGGAGCAATGTTATAACTCTTGGAAATAAGTCCCAACCATCATATCTGACCGAAGTTTAGTTCTGATTGGTGTCAGGATACCTGAGACTCATTATGCCTGAGAAGGAAGGGGTGCAACACAATTTGACGGGATGGAGTTGCAAGATTCTCGGGAAATGAACTATGGAAGCAAGTTCCGAATCATGAGTTCATCATTTAACCAAGGAGAGGACGAGGAGGTGGCTGATGAACTCAGCAACAATTCATCAGGATTTCTAAAAGATGGATTTCCACAATTATGTGAACAAGGAGATAACATTTGTCGGATCAAATGATATAATGAGGTATGCTCGAGGAAAACACACACTATTAAACATTGGTTGAAAAGCGCACCTGAGATATGGGCTTAGGTGGTACGATCAATGTTAGAACGGTGATTTGATAACCAATGGTCTAAGAATGAAATATCGACCATTAACTTGAAAGCAATAGGGTTGCTAGAAGTTTTGAAGTCACACATCATAGTTCAATTGTCGGTTTCCTGGTTAGAAACTACACGGGGACCAAGGAGCAAACAGATAAGGCAAGGAGTATCACTTGTATCATGAATTCTTAAGAGGTGGTGAAATTCTCACGACATTCTTGACATAAAAGATGGTAATACTCCAAGGTAAAGAACAAATGCTGGATAGCAAGGATCTCAAGGTATATCACGAAACACGAACAAGTTTGTGTTGAACGAAAGGCAATAAAGTGGTCGATGATAACACAACTCGTCGAGGGCAAGGATGGTACTTCTCATCATGAATTCAATTGATATCCTGGAAGGGGTCAAAATGTTGATGATGATCACGACACACTTGTCGAGGGGGTTTCATGAGGATATAATTGATCATTGATGATATCAAGCAAAAGGAAGGGTGAGGCGAAAGTTATCAGAACCCTGGGTATGAAACAAACTCAAAATCAAGTTTGCTATTTAAGGAGAAATGATATGATAAGGAAGATCGACGTAAGATTAGCTCACTGTCGAAATTTGTGCTCCATGAAGGAGGACCAGGTAGCACAGTTAAAAATTAGCCCAATAATGTTATAGCCGATCAGGCTAGGAATGACTTGAAGGATTATTAAACTCATAAGCAACGAAATTAATTAGGGTTATCGAACCGAAATGCAGAATCGGTTCACATATCGGTGTTCTTGATTGACGACAACCCATAACCCAGAAAAAAATTTGGAATCGGTGAGAAATAACAGTTAATGAAGAGCCCATAAGAAGTTATGCAGTCCCATGACATTATCAAGATATCATAGTGTAATACTCGACAGTAGATCAAAGTAAAGGTTGGACAGGTGCAATGATCTGCACAAGACAAGTACTTCAACTTGTCCGAGAAATGGTATTAAGGAGAAAATATGGTCAGAACCATGATTGCAAAGGACCAAACACAGATACATGATGAACTTATAACAAGGGGATTATTTCATTTTCAAGAAGCTTCGATGATGAGTTCCACATTGGGTCCATGGGCATGAACGCAAAGGCTCAAGGCGACTCCCACTTCTTCAATGCATAACCTTTCATTTTACTTCTCACTTTTGATGAGGCTGTAGTGTAGAAATTTTATCTGGCGAAACAACAGAAGAGTATGACTCGCGAAAACTTTCGGGTTCATACGGTTTTGGGGAAGGCATAGGTTCAACCCATCGAGGCATCTTAGGAGAGCATGCTGGAGAAAGCAGAGGATACAATTTACCAAAGGCATTATGTATCCGAGGAAAGGCTCACAAGCTTATAGGACATGAAGGACGCTGTCAGATAAAATCCAACAAAGGATCTGGTGGTCCACAAGGGATCGGATGTGAGCATCGGTACTCAACCAGAGGAAGAAGGAATGCAAGGAGATCAGTTTATGGAAACAACTGACTAACTCAAAGTTCAAATGCAAAAAAGGAATTATCAATTCCAAGACATGGGATCAGAAGCAATGCTCTGATTAGGGATGGATAAGTTGGATAGACCAGAGGCACAATTGACGACAAATAGTTTCGTCGAGAACCAGCTCATGTTCAAAAATGACGCCTGAGCCGGAAAGATAATTTAGAAGGGTTGATAGATGATTGTGTGCATTCGCACACATGTTGAATCAATAGGATCAAAATGATGGTGTCAAAAGATACTAGTGAATATTGCTAGTGATATGGGAGCATCCATAATGTAAGCATACAAGTATTTGCAGAGAAATAGTTTGAAGAGGATGTTCAAAAGGTCGGATAGTATTTCAGAGTATCTTATGAAGCATACGAACAACTAGGGATGAACAGATACTCAATAAGTGCGAGGAATTTTCAATAAGGGTATTCATGTGACAAAGAACTGCAAGGCAGTAAGCTTAAAGGATTTTCGGAACAACGGGGAGCAATTTAGGGCATCTTGTAATAACAAGAACAACTGAGGATGAAGGTATGAACGACAAAAGTATGTAGTTATCCATAAAGATTTATCGGTGGTAGGGATCGCAACGGCGAAGGGCACAAGGGTCTCGGGAAAGCATCAGAGAGTGTCTTCAGAATCTTCTGGTGCAGCAGGCGATCATCTGGCCTGAAGGGGCTCTCCGGGAGAAAGTATTATCGAGAACCTAAAGTTAGATTTAGTAAAACCATTTTAACCCAAATAGAAGAGATGTCAGAGTCCCAGAGTATAAGTCGAGGAATAAAAGATCCTACTACCACCCAATGGCGACGTGGGACCGTAAGCCGCACAGCCATGTTAGTAAAAGTTTTGCAATGACTAGACTCAACTTCAGCCAAAGAGTGTGGAAGGGGGATTCCTACAGGCAGTCGACTCTGATACCAACTTGTGACGCCCCCGATTCAATCGTACACTAATCATACACGCAAATGTGTACGATCAAGATCAGGGACTCACGGGAAGATATCACAACACAACTCTACAATTAAAATAAGTCATACAAGCATCATATTACAAGACAGGGGCCTCGAGGGCTCGAATACAAGAGCTCGATCATAGACGAGTCAGCGGAAGCAACAATATATGAGTACAGACATAAGTTAAACAAGTTTGCCTTAAGAAGGCGCACAAACTGGGATACAGATTGAAAGAGGCGCAGACCTCCTGCCTGGGATCCTCCTAAACTACTCCTAGTCATCATCAGCGGGCTGCACGTAGTAGTAGGCACCTCCAGTGTAGTAGGAGTCGTCGTCAACGGTGGCATCTGGATCCTGGGCTCCAACATCTGGTTGCGACAACCAGGTAGAAGGGATAGGGGGGAAAGAAGGAGAAATCAACCGTGAGTACTCATCCAAAGTACTCTCAAGCAAGGAACTACACTACATATGCATGGGTATATGTGTAAAGGGCCATATCGGTGGACTGAACTGCAGAATGCCAGAATAAGAGGGGGATAACTAATCCTGTCGAAGACTACGCTTCTGGCAGCCTCCGTCTTGCAGCATGTAGAAGAGAGTAGACTGAAATCCTCCAAGTAGCATCGCATAGCATAATCCTACCCGGCGATCCTCTCCTCGTCGCCCTGCTAGAGAGCGACCACCGGGTTATATCTGGCACTTGGAAGGGTGTGTTCTATTAAGTATCCGGTTCTAGTTGTCATAAGGTCAAGGTACAACTCCAAGCCGTCCTCTTACCGAAGATCACAGCTATTCGAAAAGATTAACTTCCCTGCAGGGGTGCACCACATAACCCAACACTCTCGATCCCATTTGGCCGGACACACTTTTCTGGGTCATGCCCGGCCTCGGAAGATCAACACGTCGCAGCTCTACCTAGGCACAATAGAGAGGTCAGCACGCCGGTCTAAATCCTATGGCGCAGGGGTCTCGGCCCATCGCCCATTGCACACCTGCACATTGCGTGGGCAGCCAGAAGCAGAACTAGCCCCCTTAATACAAGAGCAGGGTTACGTCCCAATCCGGCGCGTGCCGCTCAGTCGCTGACATCACGAAGGCTTCGGCTGATACCACGACGTCGAGTGCCCATAATTGTCCTCGCGTAGATGGTTAGTGCGTATAGGCTAGTAGCCAGACTCAGATCAAATACCAAGAACTCGTTAAGCGTGTTATTTTGAAATAACCACAAACGCCGACCAGGGCCAGGCCCACCTCTCTCCCAGGTGGTCTCAACCTGCCCTTGTCGCTTCGCCACAAAGATCTACACAGAGGGCCGTTGGGACAAAGGTCATTTTAGCCCCCAATCCGTGAATCACTCGCGGGTGCTCCACAAGCCGACCCGTCTTTAGTCACCACATGTATCATGCATAAAGTATATAGTATATACCCGTGATCACCTCCCGAGTGATCACGGCCTGATAGTATAGCATGGCAGACGGACAAGAATGTAGGGCCACTGATGATAAACTAGCATCCTATACTAAGCATTTGGATTGCAGGTAAAGGTAACAATAGTAGTAGCAAGGACAGGCTATGCATCAGGATAGGATTAACGGAAAGCAATAACATGCTACACTACTCTAATGCAAGCAGTAGAGAGAAGAGTAGGCGATATCTGGTGATCAAGGGGGGGCTTGCCTGGTTGCTCTAGCAAGAGAGAGGGGTCGTCAACACCGTAGTCGTACTGGGTAGCAGCGGCGTCGGTCTCGGTGTCTAGCGAGAGAAGAGGGGGGAGCAACAATAAATATAATGCAAACAAATGCATGACGATGCATGACATGACAAAGCGTGATGCTAGGTGTGCCCTAGCGCGGTACGAGGTGGTACCGGTGAAGGGGGAAAACATCCGGGAAAGTATTCCCGGTGTTTTGCGTTTTCGGACAGATGAACCGAAGGGGGAAAGTTGCATGTTTGCTATGCTAGGGATGCGTGGCGGACGAATGGGCTGTGTATACGGATTCGTCTCGTTGTTCTGAGCAACTTTCATGTACAAAGTTTTTCGATCCGAGCTACGGTTAATATTCTATGATTTTTCAATGTTTTAATATTATTTTGAAATTATTTTTAAATCGAAAATAAATGCTAAATTGCTAGATGCACCCAGCACAGTGTACACAAAAGTGTACCCAGTGGCTGACAGGTGGGCCAGCGGGATCCAGTTGACCAGTCAACGTTTGACTGGTTAACAGGGGTGGACCCCCCTGTCATTGACTGTTTTAGTCTACTCTAACAGTTTAGTTAGTTTAGTTAGTTATTTGGTTAATCTTAATTATGATTAATTAGTTTAATTAATTATTTAGTTTAATTAATCAAAATTAATTAAGTTCATTAATTCTTTAATTATTATTATTACTATTATTATTATTATTATTATTTTCCTTTTTTAAAACATTCTGGGGGCAAGGGCTCCACATGTAAGTGGGCGGGGTGTTAGTGGTTAATCCCTGCGGGGTCCACTTGTCGGTGGCCCACAGGGCGTTTCGAACGGCCGGCGCGCCGGTGACCAAACCGACGGTGGCGACACGCCGGAGCGCGTCGGAAAACGCGTAATGGGCACCATTTTGGCTGCGGCCAGATGCGTTCGAACGCATGCAGCAGCACACGTCGAACAGGGGCTCTACCTCGACCGAAGATGGTCGGGAACTACGACGGCGATGAACTGAGGCGGCGACCGGAGCAGGAGCTCAGCAGAAGCAGGCTACGCGAGGGAGTTGACCGAACAAACGGCATAGGCGGCCTCTACGGAGCCCCATGAATGTGTTGGCGCAGCGCGTACAAGCAGAGGGGGGGGTTCGGGAGCGTGGTGCTCGTCGCCCATGGCGGCGGCCGAAGCTCGGTGCTCGACGGGATGAGGGTTAGGTAGCGGAATCGAGCACGGGGAAAAGAGGGATTTCACAGCGGAGCTCACAGTGGAGCCGTAGGGCATGGCAGGAGGCTCGAGGGAGGCTCGTGGTGGCCGGCGTCGGTGGCGGCGTGTGGCGGCCCGAGGAGGAGGCCGAGCACGGGGCGACATCGTTGGGGCGGCCCCCTCCCGATCCAGCGGAATCGGGCAGAGGAGGGCGAGGGAGAGGGGGCGGAGGAGCGCGGCGTCGGGGACGGCGGCCGATGACGGGGCTCGAGGCGGAGGTGCTCCGGGCGGCGGCGAGGTGACTTCAGGGCGAGGTGGCTCCGGTGCACAGCGGCGGGGAGGCAACGGCAAGCGGCGCTGGGCAGCCCCGAGTGGCGGGGGGAGGCCGTCGAGGCGGCGACAGCGGAGCGGTCTCGGGCGCGGCGGGGTTAAAGGCCGATCCCGATTGGATC
>NC_041388.1:388769315-388903138 GCF_002162155.2 Triticum dicoccoides | reverse complement strand
TAAGCAGGGGGTGAGGGGCCGGTTAGGCCTTTGCCCAGTTCGGCCGGTGGCCTGCTGGGCTGGAGCCCAGTGAGGGGGGGGGGGTTCTCTCTTTTTTCTCTTTTGTATTCTCTTTCTTTTTTATTTCTTTACTTTTCTATTTTAAATCATTTTAAATTACTTAGGCGTTTCATAAAAATGTGTTTACTACACCATATTTATCTATGTAATATTTAGTACCAACCTAACATTTTTATTTTAACGTTTGAAAACTTTAATTATCTACCAAACTTTGAATTTGAATTTTGGACCGGTTTTTGAACTAACCTGAGATTAGCATAATCATGGTGATGTGGCATCATTAGCAGAGGGTTACTGTAGCTTGATTATCCGGGCATCACAGAGGCCATGGAGGAGGAAGCACAAGGGCTAGAACCTCTCCTCCTCTCTCTCGGTGGCATCGGAGTGCCATCGGGAGGGGAATAATCGCCGCGGTGATCGTCTTCATCAACATCACCATCCTCATCTCTTTTACGCGGTCCACTCTCCCGCATCCCGCTGTAATCCCTACTTGAACATGGTGCTTTATGCCACAGATTATGATCCAATGATGTGTTGCCATCCTATGATGTTTTGAGTAGATATCCTTTGTCTTTGGGTTGATTGATGATCTAGATTGGTATGATTTGTATGTTTTACTTTGGTGTTGTCCTATGGTGCCCTCCATGTCGCGCAAGCATGAGGGATTCCCGCTGTAGGGTGTTGCAATACATTCATGATTCGTTTATAGTGGGTTGGTGAGTGACTGAAACACAAACCCGAGTAAGGGGGTTGTTGCGTATGGGAATAAAGAGGACTTGATGCTTTAATGCTATGGTTGGGTTTTACCTTAATGATCTTTAGTAGTTGCGGATGCTTGCTAGAGTTCCAATCATAAGTGCATATGATCCAAGTAGAGAAAGTATGTTAGCTTATGCCTCTCCCTCATATGAAACTGCAATAGTGATTAACGGTCTTGTTAACAATTACCTAGGACAATTCCGCACACTGATCCACCATTATTCCACACTTGCTATTTATAATATTTAGTAATATATTCTAACTTTATGATAACAGCGCCTACTTTCATATTTTAGCTCTCCGATATCATACAAAGTTATCCACTTTATACCCACAACGTAGTTTTATTTCTCGTTTCTAGTTGAAAGCAAACGTTCGGTGTACGTAGAGTCGTATCAGTGGCAGATAGGGCTTGAGAGAATATTGATCTTACCTTTAGCTCCTTGTGGGTTCGACACTCCATACTTATCACTTCCACCTTTGTAAATTGCTATGATGATTCCCTGCACTTGGGGATTATCAAGCTCTTTTCTGGCACCGTTGCCGGGGAGCAATAGCGTGGGGTTGATATTCTCGTGTGTGCTTGTTTGCTTTCTTCACTAAGTAGATTTTGTTTTTCCTTTTTTGTTTCTGTTTAGTTGTGGGTGAAACATAAAAAAATTAAAATAATGAAAATACAAAAAAATTACTTGCCTCTCATGCCTGAATTTGTTTTCAAAAAGAGAAGTGATTGGAAAGTTATGCATTGAAGAAGTGAGGGTCGACCTTGAGCACTCGTGCTCATGCCCACGGAAACAATGTAGAATTTTTCCTGGAAGTTTCTCTTTAAATAATTATCCCCTTATATATATCCATTGTATTATATAAATAATGTGCCAAGTTTGGTTTTAGAATGATTAGACTGCTTGTTTACTATGTGTAGAACAAAAACAGAAACTTTGGCTGTAGCGCGTGATTTTACATTTTTTACTGGAAAGTCAAATGGGTATGAAACATTTTGCACATTACTTCTGTATAAATTTTTCAAATTTTCAAATTTAATTAATAATTTTTGGAGTTACAGAAGTTTACTAAACCTCCAGATTACTACAGACTGTCCTGTTTTAGACAGATTTTGTTTTCTATGTGTTGTTTGCTTATTTTGATGAATCTATGAGTAGTATCGGAGGGTATGAACCATGGATGAGTTGGAATACAGTATATATTACACCAATATTAATTTAGAATGAGTTCACAACAGTACCTAAAGGTAGTGATTTGCTTTATTATACTAACCGATCTCACAAAGTTTTTGTTAAAGTTTTGTGTGGATGAAGTGTTCGAAGAACGAGGAGTTACCGATGTGAGAAGAATAAAGAGAGTCAAGAGCTCAATATTGGCGATTCCCAAGGCACCCCAAGTAAATATTCTAAGGATACTCAAGCATCTAAGCTTGGGGATGCCCCGGTTGGCATCCCATCTTTCTTCTTCAACAAATTATCGGTACACCTCGGTTTTTGTCTTGTTCACATGATTTGTGTCCTTTGTGTTTTTCTTTAAGAAACATGCTAGTATGAGATGTCCCTTCATCAATTTTTAGAATACTTCATGTGCTTCACTTATATCTTCTAAGTATGATCTTATAGAATTGCTCTTTGAGCTTCACTTAAATCTTTTGAGTATGGCTTTATAGAATGCTTCGTGTGCTTCACTTATATATTTTGAGCTTGGATATTGGTTAGTCTATATTAATTGAAGAAAACTCCATGAACTTCACTTATATCTTTTGGAGTATGAATAACACTATCATCTAAAGCGGGTTTGGAAGAGTGTCAACTTTAGGAACTAGTGATCCCGCTATTCCGAATGAGGAGAATTTTGCTTATGGGGAGAGTAGTAAAATTTCTATGCTCGTAGATCATGAAAAGAATGCTTTGTGTGATGGTAATATTGTTGAAATCATTCATGATGCTACTGAAAATTATTATGAGGGAGTAATACATGCTTGTAGGAGTGCAATAATATCAAGTTTTCCTCTCTATGTGCTTAAAGTTTTGAAGTTATACTTGTTTTGCCTTCCTATGCTAGTTGATTCTTGTTCCCATAAATTGTGTGCTCACAAAATCCCTACTCATAGGAAGTGGGATAGGTTTAAATGTGCTATTCATATTCTTCATGATGCTCTCTTTATGTTTCAATTCTTATCTTTTATATGAGCATCATTGAAATCATCATGCCTAGCTAAAAGGCATTAAAGAAAAGCGCTTGTTAGGAGACAACCCAATATTTACCCTTATTGTTTTTGTGTGTTTACATGATTAAGATACTATAGTAATCATGTTTTATAGCTTTTGTATCAATGAAGTGCCAAGTAAGACCTTTGGGAAGACTTGGGTGAAAGTTAATGTGATCTTGCTGTAAAAAACAGAAACTTTGCGCTCACGAGATTAGCTGCCATTTTTTACATAAGAGTGTTTTGGTCCTGATTATTTTCACAGAATATTAATAGACAAATTCCTCACGACCACCAATTTATTTCATAATTTTTTGAGTAGCATAAGTATGGTTGGTGTTCAGATCATTACAGACTGTTCTGTTTCTGGCAGATTCTGTTTTCATTGCATAGTTTGCTTGTTTTCAAGTTTCTATGGCTTATATTTCTCAATATAAATTGTGAAAATGATATGTTACAGTAGGCATTGTGTGAGAAAAATTATGAGCCTTGTCTTTGAAAGTACCAAAGTGAATGGTTTACTCTTTATCATACTAACTTATCTCACGAAGTTCCATTAAGTTTTGTGTGATTGAAGTTTTCAAGCTTTGGGTGAGATATTGATATGAGGAGAATAAGGAGTGGAAAGATCCTAAGCTTGGGGATGCCCAAGGCACCCCAAGGTAATATTCAAGGAAGACTCAAGCGCCTAAGCTTGGGGATGCCCTGGAAGGCATCCCCTCTTTCGTCTTCAAAAACTATTGGTATACCTTACTCGGAGCTATATTTTTATCCGTCACATGATATGTGTTTTGCTTGGAGCCTATTTTAAATTTTACTTGATGTTTGAATAAAATCATTGGATCTGAAATCTTAAATGAAAAAGAATCCTCCCATGGCTAGTTAATTATTTGACTACTCAGTGTCCTTCACTCATATCTTTTTGTAGTTTGTCATTTACTCACGTGCTTCACATATATCCTGTGAGTAAATGGTTGAATGAATTGAATATCATAAATCTGAATTTATATATGTTTCATATGCTTATACCATGGGGGTGGGGGGTAATGACTTCACATAGAATAAGTATAGTTAGTAAACTTATTGAAAGTTAGCAAACGTAGAATTGGTCACTTGAACAATTCATGAAAGAATATTGAAGGAAGAGAAATTTCACATATAAATATACTATATTGGACATCTTTTGTAATTGTGAGCACTCATTAAAATATGACATGCTAAAAGGTTGATGTCGGACAAGGAAGACAATGTAATGGGTTATGTTTTCTTATATCCGAAATAAAGTATATTGTCTTGGATCATCCAACATGTTGAGCTTGCTTTTTTCCCTCATTCTAGCCAAATTCTTTCCACCAAGTAGAGATACTAGTTGTGCTTCCAAACATTCCTTAAACTAGTTTTGCCATGAGAGTCCACCATACCTACCTATGGATTGAGTAAGATCCTTCAAGTAAGTTGTCATCGGTGCATGCAACAAAAATTGCCCTCTAAATATGTATGATCTATTAATGTGGAGAAAATAAGCTTTATACGATCTTGTGATGTGGAAGAAATAAAAGCGACAGACTGAATAATAAAGGTCCATATCACAAGTGGCAATATAAAGTGATGTTCTTTTGCATTAAGATTTTGTGCATCCAACCATAAAAGCGCATGACAACCTCTGCTTCCCTCTATGAAGGGCCTATCTTTTACTTTTATCTTCTACCCTTATGCAAGAGCCATGGTGATCTTCACCTTTCCTTTTTACATTTTATCCTCTGGCAAGCACATTGTGTTGGAAAGATCCTGATATATATATCCAATTGGATGTAAGTTATCATGAACTATTATTGTTGACATTATCCTTGAGGTAAAATATTGGGAGGCGAATCTATAAGCCCCTATCTTTCTTTGTGTCCGATTAAAACTTTGAACCCATAAATATCACATGAGTGTTAGCAATTATGAAAGATTAAATGATAGTTGAGTATGTGGAGTTTGCTAAATCAAAGCTCTAACATAGACCCTTCCTGAAAATAAGATGAATTGCAATTGTTTGATGATTGAGAATATAGTTTGTTAGTTTCAAGAGAGTTTATGATCTATACTATAACATGTGAATAGCTTGTTACTTGATCATGAAAAGTTTTATGACAATAAGCTACTGTTATGATATATAATGATGCTAGAAAAAGTGATTGGAACTATCATTGATGAAACTTATGCACTTGCTAGCATTCACTTCATAAATTATTTCTTTTATCATTTACCTACTCGAGGACGAGCAGGAATTAAGCTTGGGGATGCTGATACGTCTCCAACGTATCTATAATTTATGAAGTATTCATGCTATTATATTGTAACGCCCTCGATGCGGCTATATCTCCTACGTGTTGAAGCATGACTTAGAGGCATAACCGCATTGAAAGCTATGTCACAAGTAAGGTAATCTTCACAACAACCCATGTAAATAAATAAAAGGGGAAAAGATACATAGTTGGCTTACACTCGCCACATCACACAAATACATGAATAACATTACAATCATCCAATACACTCATGGTCCGACTACGATACCAAAATAAAGATCAGCCCCCACATGCGACACGGTCCCCGATCGCCCCAACTGGGCACCACTACTGATCATCTGGGAAAGACACATAGTAACGACGAGAGTCTTCATCGAACTCCCACTTGAGCTCAAGCGCATCGTCTGGAGCGGTGTCATCGGTCCCTGCATCTGGTTTAGGAAGGAATCTGTGAGTCACGGGGACTCAGCAATCTCGCACCCTCGAGATCAAGACTATTTAAGCTTATAGGTAACGCAATGTATGATGTGGAGCTACAGCAAGCGACTAGCATATATGGTGGCTAACCTATTCGCAAAAGAGAGCGAGAAGAGAAGGCAAAAGCATGGTCGAACAACTATGATCAAGAAGTGATCCTAGAACAACCTACGACAAGCATTACTCCAACACCGTGTTCACTTCCCGGACTCCGCCGAGAAGAGACCATCACAGTTACACACGCGGTTGGTTCATTTTAATTAAGTTAAGTTTCAGGTTATCTACAACCGGACATTAACAAATTCCCATCTGCCCATAACCGCTGGCATGACTTTCGAAAGTTCAAATCCCTGCAGGGCAGTCCCAACTTAGCCCATCACAAGCTCTCACGGTCAACGAAGGATATTCCTTCTCCCGAGACATTCCGATCAGACTCGGCATCCCGGTTACAAGACATCCTCGACAATGGTAAAACAAGTCCAGCAACACCGCCCGAATGTGCCGACAAATCCCGATAGGAGTTGCACATATCTCGTTCTCAGGGAACACTCAGATGAGCGCTCCATATAACTAAAACCAAACCTCGAGTTTCCCCGAGGGGGCGCTTCACAGGGCTCTAGTTTGGACCAACACCCAGAGGAGCACTAGCCTGGGGGGGTTTAAATAAAGATGACCCTCGGGCTCCGAAAACCCAAGGGAAAAAGAGGCTAGGTGGCAAATGGTAAAACCAAGGTTGGGCATTGCTGGAGGAGTTTTATTCAAGGCGAACTGTCAAGGGGTTCCCATTATAACCAACCGCGTAAGGAACGCAAAATCCGGGAACATAACACCGATATGACGGAAACTAGGGCGGCAAGAGTGGAACAAAACACTAGGAAAAAGGCCGAGCCTTCCACCCATTACCAATTATATAGGTGCATTAATATAACAAGATAATATTGTGATATCCCAACAATAAACAATGTTCCGACAAGGAACGATCTCCAATCTTCACCTGCAACTAGTAACGCTATAATTGGGGCTGAGCAAAGCGGTAACATAGCCAAACAACGGTTTGCTAGGACATGGTGGGTTAGAGGTCTGACATGGCAATTTGGGAGGGATGATAAGCAAGTGGTAGGTATCGTAGCATAGGCAAAGCAAAAGAGCGAGCATCCAGCAAGCAAAGATAGAAGTGATTTCGAGGGTATGGTCATCTTGCCTGCAAAGTTGTCAGAGTTGACTTGATCCTCGTAAGCGAACTCAACGGCCTCCTCGTTCATGAACTCGTCTTCCGGCTCTACCCAAACAAGAACAACAAGCAAACGGAACACAATCAACCCCGTGCAATGCTCAAACAACATGATGCAAACATGGTATGATATGCGAGATGCGGTTTGTGATTCATATGTAAGATTTGACAAGGAATGATTGAACCTGGCCTAAACCTGGAAATCTAAGAGTTCCACTGGAAAGGTGAGATGATTTCGGTTGAAATCGATATAAAGATCACCGGAATCAGATGCATGGTTTGGAAATGGCAAGCAAAACAAATATGGCACCGGTCTGCGATAATCAGCAAGTAGCCATCTAAATGCATCAAGTTAAATATGCTACAGCACTCAAACATGGCAACAAAATACATGGCAGGGATCCACTCATGATTCTTGACAAAAGATAAACACTGAGCTACGGCGAATTCATCCATTAACAGATTCAAACAAGCATGGCAAAAGTGCAAATGATAACAGGTTTCAGACTTTGTGAAATTAACACAACTCTGGAATTTATCATCATGAAGCACACTTTAGAGCATTAAAACTACAAGCTATAGGAACTTAACATGGCAAAGCAAGGCATGGCATGAAGTTACTCAAAGCACTTAAAAAAAGTCTCTTAGTGACCTTGAGCCAAAAGGGATCATAAAATACAATTGCAAGCATGTGAACGTGGCAAAAACATAAACAGATTCAGACTTAGTGAAAAACTGGAGAGTACAAAACAGATTAGCAAGTAGGCATGTTTACGAGCTCGATGCACTCACTACAGAGCATGGCATGACAAACTAAGCATACACCCATCAAGAATACATGGCATAGAAGCTAGACATGGCAAGAAAAACATCATAGCATGCACGGATCAATAGAAACAACCTCAGCAAAATCGCTAATCATGTCAACGATCTGCCAGGAACATTTTATAGCAAAAGTAGAGCTCGGTTGACTCAAGCTAGGGTGCTCCATAAATGCAAACAAAGACATGGATGGATAGAGCACCACAATGTTAACAAAACATCCTTACTGATCATCCTCAAAAGAGGCACGGATCACTAGGAATCAACATGAACAAATGGCATAACAACAAAATCAGGACAAGGACTTAGTGAAATTCTAAGTCCCTGAAATCAGCATTACCGATTACGCTACTTTGCAGGCTTGTGCTAGTCACCACAATTATCACAAAAATATATGGCAAGCACCCCTGTAAAGATGGCACGACATATAACAAAACACATGTAGAGCTCAGGATCATAGCATGCACACATTAATCATGGCAAAAATGACAAAATGCCATTTGCTGAAATAGATCTGACAAATTCATCACATAGCCCTCTTCCAACAGTATTTCGGGCATCAAGACGAGCTCAAATGAAAATGATGCAATGAGATGAGATGATGTACTCATCGAGACGAACATTTTGATATGCTACACGCACGAATCGGAGCTATGAATGCAGAGTTATAGCATGCGGAAAAATGCTAAAAAAATACGTAATTAGGGTTTGGGGTCAACCGAGATCTAGATCCAGATCGAGATCCGGGTACTGTAGCAGGTACTGTAGCTTCGCGGATCTCGCCGGAGTCAATGGACGCGGCGGCTGGCGTCGACGAGATTCGCTGGAGAGGAGGGCACCGACCGGAGGAGGACACCGGGAACGGAGGGGTTCATCACCGGCGCGGGAGGAGAGGAGAGGCGGCGGGCGCGTGGCGCTGCGGTGGCCGGTCGGCGGCCTACGGTGGCGCCGGACGGCGGAGGGCGGCGGCCAGCGTTGAGTCCGTGTGGCGGCACGGCGTCGCCGGGCTGCGGGAAGAAGGCGGCGGCGTCGGGCGTGGGGGCGCGGCCCAGGAGGCGACGGAGAGGGCCGGTTGCGGGCCGGGACGGGCCGCAGCGGCGGTGGAGGTCGGCGGGCCACGTGGCAGGCGGTGATAGGCGCGGAGGCGGTGGCGGACTTGTCCGGTCCGCTTCGGACGTGTCCGACGGCGCGGGGAGCGGAAATTTAGGGTTTCGGGGGAAGTGATCCGAGATTTGGAAATGGGGTTCTATTTATAGGCGTAGAGGGAGCTAGGAAGCTCCATGAGGTGCGGTTTTCGGACACGTGATCGTGATCGAACGCTCTAGATGATGGAGCAGGTTTAGGTGGGTTTTGGGCCAATTTGGAGAGGTGTTGGGCTGCAACACACACGAAGCCTTTTCGGTCCCTCGGTTAACTGTTGGAGTATCAAACAAAGTCCAAATGGCACGAAACTTGACAGGCGGTCTACCAGTAGTAAACCAAGACCGCATGGCAAGTCTTGGACCAATCCGGAAATGTTTAACCCCCACACACGAAAAGAGGTAGAAAGGGACACCGGGTGACATAGGAGCGCCGGAATGCAAAACGGACAACAGGGAAAATGCTCGGATGCATGAGATGAGCACGTATGCAAATGCAATGCACATGATGACATGATATGAGATGCATGACAAAGACAACAACACACGGAGACAAAAACCCGACAACGAGGAAATAAAATAACTTAGTGCCGGAAACGGCAAGAGTTGGAGTACAGATAAGGTAAATTACATCCGGGGTGTTACATATATTATCCATCTAGGATCTTTTATATGCATTTATATATGCTATTTTATATGATTTTTGGGACTAACCTATTAACCTAGAGCCCAGTGCCAGTTTTTTTTCCGTTGTTTTTGAGTATCGCAGAAAAGGAAAACCAAACGGAGTCCAATTGACCTAAAACTTGATGGAGCTTATTTTTGGACCAGAAGAAGGCCAGGAAGTAAAAGAACTGGGCCAGAAGAGTCTCGAGCTACCCACGAGGGTGGGGCCGCCCCCCTGGGCACGCCCCTGCCTCGTGGACAGCCCGGAGACCCCCGTGCCTTGTTCCCGACACCAACACCTCTTATATAACCCAAAACTACTAGAAAGAAACCTAGATCGGGAGTTCCACCGCCAAAAGCCTCCGTAGCCACCGAAAACCAATCTAGGCCCTCTCCGGCACCCTGCCGGAGGGGGCCATCATCACCGGAGGGCATGGAGGTGGATCTCGGAGGGGCCATTATCGTCATGAAGGCCAAGGACCAGAGGGAGAACCTCTCCCCATCCAAGAGGGAGGCCATGGAGGAGGAAGCACAAGGGGGAGAACCTCTCCTCCTCTCTCTCAGCGGCATCAGAGTGACATCGGGAGGGGAATCATCACCGCGGTGATCGTCTTCATCAACATCAACATCGTCATCACCATCCTCATCTCTTTTACGCAGTCCACTCTCCCGCATCCCGCTGTAATCCCTACTTGAACATGGTGCTTTATGCCACATATTATGATCCAATGATGTGTTGCCATCCTATGATGTTTTGAGTAGATATCCTTCGTATTTGGGTTGATTGATGATCTAGATTGGTATGAGTTGTATGTTTTACTTTGGTGTTGTCCTATGGTGCCCTCCGTGTCGCGCAAGCATGAGGGATTCCCACTGTAGGGTGTTGCAATATGTTCATGATTCGCTTATAGTGGGTTGGTGAGTGACTGAAACACAGACCCGAGTAAGAGGGTTGTTGTGTATGGGAATAAAGAGGAATTGATGCTTTAATGCTATGGTTGGGTTTTACCTTAATGATCTTTAGTAGTTGCGGATGCTTGCTAGAGTTCTAATCATAAGTGCATATGATCCAAGTAGAGAAAGTATGCTAGCTTATGCCTCTCCCTCATATGAAACTGCAATAGTGATTACCGGTCTTGTTAACAATTTCCTAGGACAATTCCGCACACCAATCCACCATTATTCCACACTCGCTATTTATAATATTTAGTAATATATTCTAATTTTATGATAACAATACCTACTTACATATTTTAGCTCTCCGATATCATGCAAAGTTATCCACTTCATACCCACAATGTAGTTTTATTTCTCGTTTCTAGTTGAAAGCAAATGTTCGGTGTACGTAGAGTCATATCAGTGGCAGATAGGGCTTGAGAGAATATTGATCTTACCTTTAGCTCCTTGTGGGTTCGACACTCCATACTTATCACTTCCACCTTTGGGAATTTCTATGATGATTCCCTGCACTTGGGGATTATCAATGTGTGAGTAGTTTACCACAGACCTTCGGGTCCATAGTTATTAGCTAGATGGCTTCTTCTCTCTCTTTGGATCTCAATACAAAGTTCTCCTCGATGTTCTTGGAGATCTATTCGATGTAATTATTTTTGTGGTGTGTTTGCCGAGATCCGATGAATTGTGGGTTTATGCTTAATATTATCTATGGACAATATTTCATTCTTCTCTGAATTCTTATATGCATGATTTGATATCTTTGCAAGTCTCTTCGAATTATCAGTTTGGTTTGGCCTACTAGATTGATCTTTCTTGCAATGGGAGAAGTGCTTAGTTTTGGGTTCAATCTTGCGATGTCCTTTCCCAGTGACAGCAGGGGCAGCAAGGCACGTATTGTATTGTATTGTTGCCATCGAGGATAAAAAGATGGGGTTTATATCATATTGCTTGAGTTTATCCCTCTACATCATGTCATCTTGCCTAATGCGTTACTCTGTTCTTATGAACTTAATACTCTAGATGCATGCTAGATAGCGGTCGATGTGTGGAGTAATAGTAGTAGATACAGAATCGTTTCGTTCTACTTGACACGGATGTGATGCCTATGTTCATGATCATGCCTAGATATCATCATAACTATGCGCTTTTCTATCAATTGCTCGGCTGTAATTTGTTCACCCACCGTAATATATGCTATCTTGAGAGAAGCCACTAGTGAAACCTATGGCCCTCGGGTCTACTTTACATCATATTAGTTTCCCGTCAACTAGACATTTCTTTTGCTGTTTATTTTGCAATCTTTACTTTTCAATCTATACAACAAAAATACCAAAAATATTTATCTTATTATCTTTATCAGATCTCACTTTCGTAAGTGACCGTGAAGGGATTGACAACCCCTTTATCGTGTTGGTTGCAAGGTTCTTGTTTGTTTGTGGAGGTACTAGGCGACTTGCATGTAGTCTCCTACTGGATTGATACCTTGGTTCTCAAAAACTGAGGGAAATACTTACGCTACTTTGTTGCATCACCCTTTCCTCTTCAAGGGAAAACCAACGCATGCTCAAGAGGTAGTAAGAAGGATTTCTGGCGCCGTTCCCGGGGAAATCTACACTCAAGCCAAGACATACCAAGTACCCATCACAAACTCTTATCCCTCGCATTACATTATTTGCCATTTGCCTCTTGCTTTCCTCTCCCCCACTTCACCCTTGCTGTTTTATTCGCCTCTTTCTTGTTTGCCTTTCTTTCACCATGGCCGAATCGAAAAGGGGTAAGGATTCTCTCTCGATTTCTAGTACTTTGGATAGACCCTCTGTCCTTTCTAAGATCATAAATAATGATGCTATGGAAAGACCTACCGGAGTTATCAATGATAGTTTGGATAATTTCGATGAAGATGATCCCGGCATTTTTCATTATTTTCTTGACGAGTCTTTGAAAGATGCTTGGGATAGGTTATTAAGGATCTGAGCTAGCTATGTGCCCCAATACCAAATTGAGATGTACCTAAAAAGCTTTTATGTTGGCTTACCCTCTTCGTTCAAGCAAGTTTTAGATTGTATTTTTGAAGAAGGTTTTCTTCAGGGGGATGCCATAGATACCTATGAAAAGATGAAAAACTATATTTGGGCACCCCATGAGTGAGAGGGTTGAATCCACCTCTCTTTTGTGCTTTTATCAAAATGAAATTATCAAAGAGATGAAGGCTAGCTTAGATGCAAATTTTCGTAGCGTGCTTAATCTTTCTTCCACCATTAATGGCCATGTGCTTTCTCAAAATAGTAGGATAAAATCTATAGATAAGAAATTTTCTCTTTTCTTTCCCAACACGAAAGATGGCGATACCTACATCTATCCTTGTTTTTATGCCTAACTAGGGGCGTTAAACGATGGCGCTTGTTGGGAGGCAACCCAATTTTTTTTGTTTCTTGCTTTTTATTCCTGTTTAGTAATAAATAAATCATCTATAATATGTTATGATTGTGTTTTTATGTTTTATTTAGTTTTTGTGCCAAGTAAAGCCTTTAGGATCTTCTTGGGTGATTGTTATTTGATCTTGCAGTAAAAAACAGAAAGTATGTGCTCACGGGAATAATTTTCATTTTTTACAGAGGGCGATAAAATACGAATTCCAACTGCAGTAGATAAATATACAAATTATTTAGGATGTCCCAATTTCTCAGGATTTTTGGAGTTACAGAAGTATTCGAAACCTACATATTACTACAGACTATTCTGTTTTTGACAGATTCTGTTTTTCGTGTGTTGTTTGCTTATTTTGATGAATCTATGGCTAGTATCGGGGGGTATGAACCATAGAGAAGTTGTAATGTAGTAGGTTTAACACCAATATAAATAAAGAATGAGTTGATTACAGTATCTTAAAGTGCTGGTTTGTTTTCTTATACTAACGGAGCTCATGAGATTTTCTGTTGAGTTTTGTGTTGTGAAGTTTTCAAGTTTTTGGGTAAAGATTTGATGGATTTTGGAATAAGGAGTGGCAAGAGCCTAAGATTGGGGATTCCCAAGGCACCCCAAGGTAAAAATCAAGGACAACCAAAATTCTAAGCTTGGGGATTCCCAGGAAGGCATCCCCTCTTTCGTCTTCGTCTATCGGTAACTTTACTTGAGGCTATATTTTTATTCACCACATGATATGTGTTTTGCTTGGAGCGTCTTGTATGATTTGAGTCTATGATTTTTATTTTAACACAATCATCCTTGCTGTACACACCATTTGGGAGAGACACACATGAATCGGAATTTATTAGAATACTCTATGTGCTTCACTTATATCTTTTGAGCTAGATAATTTTGCTCTAGTGCTTCACTTATATCTTTTTAGAGCATAGTGGTGGTTTTATTTTATAGAAATTATTGATCTCTCATGCTTTACTTATATTATTTTGAGAGTCTTTTAGAACAGCATGGTAATTTGCTTTGGTTATGAAATTAGTCCTAATATGATAGGCATCCAAGATGGGAATAATAAAAACTTTCATATAATGTGCATTGAATACTATGAGAAGTTTGATACTTGATGATTGTTTTGAGATATGAAGATGGTAATATTAGAGTCATTCTAGTTGAGTAGTTGAGAATTTGAGAGATACTTGTGTTAAAGTTTGTGATTCCCGTAGCATGCACGTATGGTGAACCGTTATGTGATGAAGTCGGAGTATGATTTATTTACTGATTGTCTTCCTTATGAGTGCCGGTCGGGGATGAGCGATGGTCTTTTATTACCAATCTATCCCCCTAGGAACATGCACGTAGTACTTTGTTTCGATAACTAATAGATTTTTGCAATAATTATGTGAGTTCTTTATGACTAATGTTGAGTCCATGGATTATACGCACTCTCACCCTTCCACCATTGCTAGCCTCTATAATACCGCGTAACTTTCGCCGGTACCATAAACCCACCATATACCTTCCTCAAAACATCCACCATACCTACCTATTATGGCATTTCCATAGCCATTCCGAGATATATTGCCATGCAACTTTCCACCGTTCTGTTTATTATGACACGCTTCATCATTGTCATATTGCTTTGCATGATCATGTAGTTGACATCGTATTTCTAGCAAAGCCACCGTTCATAATTCTTTCATACGTGTCACTCTTGATTCATTGCACATCCCGGTACACCGCCGGAGGCATTCACATAGAGTCATATTTTGTTCTAAGTATCGAGTAGTAATTCTTGAGTTGTAAGTAAATAAAAGTGTGATGATCATCATTATTAGAGCATTGTCCCATGTGAGGAAAGGATGATGGAGACTATGATTCCCCCACAAGTCGGGATAAGATTCCGAACGAAAGAAAAGAGGCCATAAAAAGGAGAAAAATAGGCCCAAATAAAAAAATGAGAGAAAAAGAGAGAAGGGGCAATGCTACTATTCTATTTCCACACTTGTGCTTCAAAGTCGCACCATGATCTTCATGATAGAGAGTCTCCTATTTTGTCACTTTCATATACTAGTGGGAATTTTTCATTATAGAACTTGGCTTGTATATTCCAATGATGGGCTTCCTCAAAATGCCCTAGGTCTTTGTGAGCAAGCGAGTTGGATGCACACCCACTTAGTTTCTTTTGTTGAGATTTCATACACTTATAGCTCTAGTGCATCCGTTGCATGGCAATCCCTACTCACTCACATTGATATCTATTGATGGGCATCTCCATAGCCCATTGATGTGAGACTATCTTATCCTTTTTTTCTTCTCCACAACCACCATTCTATTCGACCTATAGTGATATGTCCATGGCTCACGCTCATGTATTGCGTGAAGATTGAAAAACTTTGAGAACATCAAAAGTATGAAACAATTGCTTGGCTTGTCATCGGGGTTGTGCATGATTTAAATATTTTGTGTGATGAAGATAGAGCATAGCGAGACTATATGATTTTGTAGGGATAACTTCATTTGGCCATGTTATTTTGAGAAGACATGATTGCGTGGTTAGTATGCTTGAAGTATTATTGTTTTTATGTCAATATTAAACTTTTGTCTTGAATCTTTCGGATCTGAACATTCATGCCACAATCAAGAAAATTACATTGAAAAATATTTTAGGTAGCATTCCACATCAAAAAAATTGTTTTTATCATTTACCTACTCGAGGACGAGCAGGAATTAAGCTTGGGGATGCTGATATGTCTCCAACGTATCTATAATTTTTGATTGTTCCATGCTATTATATTATATGTTTTGGATGTTTAATGGGCTTTAATATGCACTTTTATATTATTTTTGGGACTAACCTATTAACCGAATGCCGAGTGCCAGTTGCTATTTTTTTGCCTATTTCAGTGTTTCGCAGAAAAGGAATATCAAACGGAATCCAAATGGAATAAAACCTTCATGAGGATCTTTTGTGGAACAAACGCAATCCAGGAGACTTGGAGTGGAGGTCATGGAAGCAATGAGAACGCCATGAGGTAGGGCGGGGTGCCCCCACCCTCGTGGGCTTCTCGTAGCTCCACTGACCTACTTCCTTCGCCTATATATACTCTTATACCCTAAAAACATCCAAGAGAGCCACGAAACCACTTCTCCATCGACGCAACCTTCTGTATCCATGAGATTCCATCTGGGGACCTTTTCCGGCGATCTGCCAGAGGGGGATTCGATCACGGAGGGCTCCTACATCAACACCATAGCCTCTCCGATGATGTGTTAGTAGTTTACCACAGATATTTGGGTTCATAGTTATTAGCTAGATGGCTTCTCTCTCTTTGGATCTCAATACAAAGTTCTCCTCGATGTTCTTTGAGATCTATTCGATGTAATTATTTTTGCGGTGTGTTTGCCGAGATCCGCTGAATTGTGGGTTTATGATTAAGATTATCTATGGACAATATTTGATTCTTCTCTGAATTCTTATATGCATGATTTGATATCTTTATAAGTCTCTTCGAATTATCAGTTTGGTTTGGCCTACTAGATTGATCTTTCTTGCAATGGGAGAAGTGCTTAGCTTTGGGTTCAATCTTGCGGTGTCCTTTCCTAGTGACAGCAGGGGCAGCAAGGCACGTATTGTATTATTGCCATCGAGGATAAAAAGATGGGGTTTATATCATTTTTCTTGAGTTTATCCCTCTACATCATGTCATCTTGCCTAATGCATTACACTATTCTTATGAACTTAATACTCTAGATGCATGCTAGATAGCGGTCGATGTGTGGAGTAATAGTAGTAGATACAGAATCGTTTTGGTCTACTTGACACGGATGTGATGCCTATGTTCATGATCATGCCTAGATATCATCATAACTATGCGCTTTTCTATCAATTGCTCGACTGTAATTTGTTCAGCCACCGTAATATATGCTATCTTGAGAGAAGCCACTAGTGAAACCTATGGCCCCCGGGTCTACTTTACATCATATTAGTTTCCCGTCAACTAGACATTTCTTTCGCCGTTTATTTTGCAATCTTTACTTTTCAATCTATACAACAAAAATACCAAAAATATTTATCTTATTATCTTTATCAGATCTCACTTTCGTAAGTGACCATGAAGGGATTGACAACCCCTATATCGCGTTGGTTGCAAGGTTCTTGTTTGTTTGTGCAGGTACTAGGCGACTTGCGTGTAGTCTCCTACTGGATTGATACCTTTGTTCTCAAAAACTAAGGGAAATACTTACGCTACTTTGCTGCATCACCCTTTCCTCTTCAAGGGAAAACCAACGCATGCTCAAGAGGTAGCAAGAAGGATTTCTGGCGCCGTTGCCGGGGAAATCTACACTCAAGCCAAGACATACCGGTATATTCCTTTATACGAAAAATGTTTTAGGACATTACGCCGCATACCTCAAAGCCTGTCAGTAGGCTATGGAAGGCTTCTTTCAGTCCACTCTTAGCAGACTGAACCTTCTCTACTACCGCACCCATCAGGGTGCGGTGCTCCTCCACGATGGAAGCACGTTGCAGTGCATCCGTTAGAGTGTTTGGCACCTCCGGATTAGTGGAGGTCGCCAGTGGAGCCGATGCTCCTCCCCCTCTGTTGAAGGGGGCTGCTCACCTGATTCCGGAGCCGCATTGGTCTTCGGAACGGTGTCTGGTTGGGGCCCAGATTGTTGGGGATCCCCACCGTCGGTTGCCATAGGGGTCGGTTCCCCTATGTCTTTAGCGACCGAGGTATTACCCTCGGGCGCCTTCTCGACAGCCTTGCCTGCCCCTCCACGGCCTGGAGAGGTTCCTCGGGACAACACCTCGGTGTCATCCATGGTGACAGGTGAGGAGGAATGTGGTGGCGTCTCGCTCTCTGCCATCTCGGGCGACAGAGAGCTCCCCTCCAATAACGGAGTGTTCGGAAGCTCGCATGGAGGGCTGAAGAGCACATAATGAAATAACTTATATAATATAAAGGGAGGACTAAAAATAAACAATGAGTATCCGAACACTTATGATGCGGCCAAGGGCTTCGCCTTAGGTAGCTTCTTGCGGACCCTCCGGGTCTTCGGAGGCCGTCCTCTTCTTCTTCCTCCCCTTTCGGGGGGAGTCGCTTTCTGCTTCCTCCTTGCTACCTCTTGAGCACTGCGTTGGTTTTCCCTTGAAGAGGAAAGGGTGGTGCAGTAAAGCATCATAAGTATTTCCCTCAGTTTTTGAGAACCAAGGTATCAATCCAGTAGGAGACCACGCGCGAGTCACCTCACACCTACACAAACAAATAAGAACCTCACAACCAACACAATAAAGGGGTTGTCAATCCCTTCACGACCACTTGCAAGAGAGATCTGATAGAGATAATAATAATAATAAGATAAATATTTTTGGTATTTCTGTGGTATAGATTGAAAGTAAAGATTGCAAAATAAAATAGATTGGAAACTTGTATGATGGAAAATAGACCCGGGTCCATAGGTTTCACTAGTGGCTTCTCTCAAGATAGCATAAGTATTACGGTGGGTGAACAAATTACTGTCGAGCAATTGATAGAAAAGAGAATAATTATGAGAATATCTAGGCATGATCATGTATATAGGCATCACGTCCGTGACAAGTAGACTGACTCCTGCCTGCATCTACTACTATTACTCCACACAACGACCGCTATCCAGCATGTATCTAGACTATTAAGTTCATAAGAACAGAGTAACGCCTTAAGCAAGATGACATGATGTAGAGGGATAAACTCATGCAATATGATATAAACCCCATATTTTTATCCTCGATGGCAACAATTCAATACGTGTCATTTCGCCTACTATCACTAGGATCGAGCACCGCAAGATTGAACCCAAAGCTAAGCACTTCTCCCATTGCAAGAAAGATCAATCTAGTAGGCCAAACCAAACTGATAATTCGAAGAGACTTGCAAAGATAAACCAATCATACATAATAGAATTCGGAGAAGAATCAAATATTGTTCATAGATAATCTGGATCATAAACCCACAATTCATCGGATCTCGACAAACACACCACAGAAGAAGATTACATCAAATAGATCTCCAAGAGAATCGAGGAGAACTTTGTATTGAGATCCAAAGAGAGAGAAGAAGCCATCTAGCTACTAGCTGTGGACCCGAAGGTCAGAAGTAAACTACTCACACATCACCGGAGAGGCCATGGAGTTGACGTAGAGGCCCTCCGTGATCAATGCCCCCTCCGGCGGAGCTCCGGAAAAGGCCCCAAGATGGGATATCTTGGGTACAGAAGGTTGCGGCGGTGGAATTAGGTTTTCGTGGTGCTCCTGGATGTTTGCGGGGTACGTGGACTTATATAGGAGGAAGAAGTAGGTCAGTGGAGCAACAAGGGGCCCACGAGGGTGGAGGGCGTGCCTAGGGGGGTAGGTGCGCCCACCTGCCTCGTGGCCTCCTCGATTGTTTCTTGACGCCCACTCCAAGTCTCCTGGATCTCGTTTGTTGAGAAAATCACGTTCCCGAAGGTTTCATTCCGTTTGGACTTCGTTTGATATTCCTTTTCTGCGAAACACTGAAATAAGAAAAAAAAATAGCAATTTGGGCTGGGCCTCCGGTTAATAGGTTAGTCCCAAAAATGATATAAAAGTGTAAAATAAATCCATTAACATCCAAAACAAATAATATAGTAGCATGGAGCAATCAAAAAATATAGATACGTTGGAGACGTATCAAGCATCGTCAAGCTTAATTCTTGCTCGTCCTCGAGTAGGTAAATGATAAAAAAGAATTTTTGACGTGGAATGCTTTCTAACATATTTCTCAATGTAATTTTTCTTTATTATGGCATGAATGTTCAGATCCGAAAGATTCAAGATAAAAGTTTAATATTGACATAAAAATAATAATACTTCAAGTATACACTACAAAAAAAGACACATCCATGACATTTTGGGCCGAACGAAAAAAATTATGTCATACATATGACACTTCTATGACGATAATTGTGACAAAACCCGGTATCATCATAGATGTGGTGGGCTCCTACTTCTATGACCAAAAATCATGACAGAAAATGGGCTTTTTGTCCTGGGCGGGCCGGAGACGCAGCTACATGACATTCTTTGGGCCGTCCATGACGGAAAAAACCGTGGTAGAAGTGAGGGGGAGGAAAATTTCGGGGAGTTCCCGGTTACGGTGGGAGGTCGGGGCCGAGCGATGCGTGTTTCTCTCGTACACGTACGCGCGTGTGTGCGAGGCATTGGCTCTAACAGAACCCGAGCGAGGCGTTGGGCTCTAACTGAACCCGAGCGATTGCACTGCAGGCTACGAGTTACTGAACCCGAGCGATCGATCAATGACTGTTAAGTGAACCCAATCGAGTGATTCCTTCGCTACTGCTGCTAACTAAAGCCGATCGATGTTGCCTCTGGGATGAACATGACCCCATGGTGTGGTGGAGGTCTGGATGAACAGTAGACGGTGGAGGGGTGCCCGTGGAGGGGTGGTTGAACAGGACCCCGTGGTGTGGAGGGCTGGATGAACAGTAGACGATGGAGGGGTGCCCATGGAGGGGTGGTTGAACAGTAGCCGGTGGAGTAGCGCGCGGTGGAGGCTGGATGAACAGGAGCCCGTGGAGGTTGGAGGAGGTCGATGGTGGAGATGAACAGTATCCCGTGGGGTCCCGTTTTGAGGTACCCCACACCCTTCCCAATGAACAGGACCCCCGTTTCGACCATAGGAGGTCCGTTTCGTCTGTTTTGCGGTACGCCACACCCCTCCCGATCAACAGGACCCCGTTTCATCCGTTTTGCGATACGCCACACCCCTCCCGATCAACAGGACCCCCGTTTCGACCATAGGAGGTTCGTTTCCTCCGTTTTGCGGTACGCCAGACCCCTCCCGATCAACAGGACCCCGTTCCGAACGTAGGAGGTCTGTTTCCTCCGTTGTGCGGTACGCCAGGCCTCGTTTCCATCACCTGTTCCGTCCAAGCCCTCCCGATGAACACGACCACACATTCCGTTCCGACCCATCCGGTTGGCTCCCACGCGTTCCGTTGCCTCCCGATGAGCACGACGCATTCCGTTGCCTCCCCATGAACACGACGACGACGTTGTTTCTCCGTTCCGACCCAGCCATGTACACGAGCCCTCGCCGTACGTATGCGCGATAGGCGTTCGAGACCCCGCCCGTATGTACATATACGTGGCCATATTTTCTTTCTTGCACCCTGTCCGATGTACGTACGTGTACATGCTACGTGTGCGCCTCTACTACGACACGTACGCGCCTCTACTACAACACGTGCGTGCCTCTACATCCACCAGTATATATGTACGTACATGTTCGTAACCAGAATGATAACGCTACGTACGCTTCGACCAGGTGGGTCCCGACGGTCAGGCACTTCCTTGCGTGCGAAGATGTAGCTGGTGGGTCCCAGCAGTCAGGGGGCGAATTGTTTTTTTTGCCCGGACGCACTTCCTTGCGTGCGAAGATGTAGCTGGTGGGTCCCAGCAGTCAGGGGCACACGTTTTTTTCGCTAAATATGGTGGCCCGTCCGGTGGGTCCCCGCTATCAGGTGGAGGAATAATTATTTTGCACGTAATAAGGAGGCACTTCCTTGTTGCGGCCGTGGACCCAGCTGTCAGCCTCTCCACGTACAGTCCACGTCCGATGGAAGCCGTTCCTTGACCACGTTGACCACACCGCGCCGAGAGCACCAGGACAGTGGACGACGGCGAGGCCTAGGAAGGGGAAGACGCGGAGCCGGGGAAGACGCGGCAGTGGATGCCCACGCGTAGAGGAGTACGAGGGTTCACTGGTTCGCTGCGGTGTGAGGCTGCCGTCGCTGCAGAATAACAGGGGGTGTCGGTCGTTAACCATGTTGACCAGGACGCGCCGAGAGCACCAGGGTGGTGGACGACGGTGAGGCCTAGGAAGGGAACGACATAGAGGCAGGGAAGACTTGGCAGTTGTTTCCCACGCGGAGGGGAGTACGACTGTACGAGGGTTTACTGGTTCGTCTGCCGTCACCGAAGAATAACAGCAGGTGTGGGTGAGTAGATGGATGGCTAGGCCAGCGATGGGAGTACGGTGGGATGGTGAGGTCTGCGCAGAAGCATAGCCGGCCGTGGGGAGGAGGGAGGAGGCAGTCCCGCCAGTGCTTGTTTGAGTGGCTGCAGCAGGAAGAGCAGAGATTGAAGAAGCACGACGGCCGTTCGATGGACATCCAACAGTCACTGCTTGTGCGTCAACCTTTTTTAGGAAAGCCTCAAATCTATGGAAAACAACATATAGCCAATCTGCCATTATTTCTAATAATTTACAGCCCATTTGCTAATTCTTAAGGTTTTTTTGGAGCCCATATTCTTTTTGTTAGCATTATAGCCCATATTGTGGCCACGGTTAAAAAATTATACAAAATTTTGCATATTTTGGTGCGGTCCGAACTGTTTTTAATCCCAAAATTTCGACTCACATTCAAACTGATTTTAAAAATAAATGTATATCAATATAAAATCCAACAAATTCTCCACGCATAAAAATTAATGTAATTTAAAATCTCGAAATGAAAAAAAGATATTTGAAACTAATTGCCAATTTGATGTGTTTTAAATGTACAACCCATTTCTCATTACTGATGGGCCATTTTCTCGGCTAGCCGAATGAAAGCTCTCCTCGTCTTGAAAGATTTGCAGCCCAACAGGCCTGACAAAGCGACTTACTTGGCAAATCACAAAAAAACTGGGATGTGGTCGTGGACCCAGCTGTCAGCCTCTCCACGTACAGTACTCTTCCGATGGAAGTAGTTCCTTGACCACATTGACCACGCCGCGCGGAGAGCACCATGGCGGTGGATGACGGCAAGGCCTAGGAAGGGGACGACGCGGAGCCGGGGAAGACGCGGCAGTGGAAGCCCGCGCAGAGAGGAGTACGAGGATTCACTAGTTCGGCTGCGGTGTGAGGCTGCCGCCGCCGCAGGGCCTGGCCAGCGGTGGGAATAGTAGGGGGCGGTGAGGCCTCCGCGGTAGCACAGCCGGCCACGGGAGGCAGGAGTATGCGGCACGATCGGCGTTGCTTTGGGCGGCTGGAGCAAGAAGACCAAAGGTTGAAGAAGCACTACGGCTGTTGGATAGACATCGTACGGTCACTGGAGCTAGAATCGTTCATATTGACTAAGTTTGAAAAAGCCCTTCGTCCCCGTCAACTTAGTAGGCCCACAAGTCAGCCTCCCACCAAGGTGGGTCCCAGCTAGCCGGGGTAGTATTCATTTTTTGTGCGTAATAAGGAGGCACTTCCGATGGGTCCGAGCTGACAGCGGGGGGGGGGCATTTTTTTCGCGAAATACGGTGGCACGTCAGGTGGGTCCCAGCAGTCAGGGGGCAAACATTTTTTTTCACAAAATACGGTGGCCCGTCCTGTAGGTCCCTGCTCTCAGTTGGAGGATTCATTATTTTTCGCGTAATAAGGAGGCACTTACTTGCTGCGGCCGTGGACCTAGCTAAGACTCTCCACGTACAGTATACTTCCGATGGAAGTCGTTCCTTGACCACGTTGACCTCGCCGCGTTCCGTTTCATGCATGCGTCCATGGGCGTGGTGCGTCCCCACTGTCAGTCTCTCACGTACAGACTGGAACGACCCGGAGATGGGGAAGACGGGGCAATGGAGTCGCAGATGGAGAGGAGTGGGAAACTTCACTGGTTCGGGTGCGCGGCAGCACATCCGCGGTGCCGCCCATGAGAGACAGGAGCAAGAACAGAGGTTGAAGAAGGAGCACGGCTGTTGGATTAATATCCATCGGTCCGGCTGCTAGAATCATTTGTTGATTAAGTGTACAAAGCCGTGCGTACACGTCCGCTTAGTAGGCCCACAAATCAGTCACCAAATCTGACGGGTCCCGGCTGTCAACGGGATGAATAATTTTTTTCGCAAAACAAGGAGGCACTTCCTTCCGTGCGAAGATACAGCCGGTGGGTCCCAACTGTCAGGTGGAGGAAACATTTTTTCAGCTTAATAAGGAGGAACTTTCCTTGCGTGCGATCATGGACCTCGTGGGTCCCAGCCGTCAGGCTCTCCACGTACATGTGACGCCCTCGATTCAATCGTACACAAATCATACACGCAAACGTGTACGATCAAGATCAGGGACTCACGGGAAGATATCACAACACAACTCTACAAATAAAATAAGTCATACAAGCATCATATTACAAGCCAGGGGCCTCGAGGGCTCGAATACAAGAGCTCGATCATAGACGAGTCAGCGGAAGCAACCATATCTGAGTACAGACATAAGTTAAACAAGTTTGCCTTAAGAAGGCTAGCACAAACTGGGATACAGATTGAAAGAGGCGCATGCCTCCTGCCTGGGATCCTCCTAAACTACTCCTGGTCATCGTCAGTGGGCTGCACGTAGTAGTAGGCACCTCCCGGGTAGTAGTAGTAGTCGTCGACAGTGGTGTCTGGCTCCTGGGCTCCAACGTCTGGTCGCAGCAATCGAGTATAGACAGGGGGAAAAGAGGGAGCAAAGCAACCGTGAGTACTCATCCAAAGTACTCGCAAGCAAGGAACTACACTACATATGTATGCATTGGTATCAAATGGAATAAGGGTATCATATGTGGAATGAACTGCAAAAAGCCGGAATAAGAGGGGGATAGCTAGTCCTTTCGAAGACTACGCTTCTGGTAACCTCCATCTTGCAGCAGGAGAAGAGAGTAGATGGTAAGTTCACCAAGTAACATCGCATAGCATAACCCTAACCGATGATCCTCCCCTCGTCGCCCTGTGAGAGAGCGACAACCGGTTGTATCTGGCACTTGGAAGGGTGTGTTTTATTAAGTATCCGGTTCTAGTTGTCATAAGGTCAAGGTACAACTCTGGGTCGTCCTTTTACCGAGGGACACGGCTATTCGAATAGATTAACTTCCCTGCAGGGGTGCACCACATAACCCAACACGCCCGATCCCATTTGGTCGGACACACTTTCCTGGGTCATGCCCGGCCTTGGAAGATCAACACGTCGCAGCCCTACCTAGGCATAACAGAGAGGTCAGCGCGCCGGTCTAAAACCTATGGCGCAGGGGTCTGGGCCCATCACCCATTGCACACCTGCACGTTGCGTACGCAGCCGGTAAGCAGACCTAGCAACCTCCATTACAAAGGAAGTTGCCTTACGCGGTCCAACCGGCGCGCGCCGCTCAGTCGCCGACGTCACGAAGGCTTCGGCTGATACCACGATGTCGAGTGCCCATAATTGTCCCCGCATAGATGGTTAGTGCGTATAGGCCAGTAGCCAGACTTAGATCAAATACCAAGATCTCGTTAAGCGTGTTATGTATCCGCGAACGCCGACCAGGGCCAGGCCCACCTCTCTCCTAGGTGGTCTCAACCTGCCATGTCGCTCCGCCACAAAGTAACAGTCGGGGGCCGTCGGGAACCCAGGCCCACCTCTACCGGGATGGAGCCACCTGCCCCTTCAGCCCCCATCTCCTAACAGTATCATAAGTAATGTAACTGTATAAGTATATATCATATGCCCGTGATCACCTCCCGAAGTGATCACAACCCAGTAGTATAGCATGGCAGACGGACAAGAGTGTAGGGCCACTGATGATAATCTAGCATCCTATACTAAACATTAGGATTGCAGGTAAAGGTAACAACAGTAGTAGCAAGGACAGGCTATGCATCAGGATAGGATTAACGGAAAGCAGTAACATGCTACACTACTCTAATGCAAGAAGTAGAGAGAAGAGTAGGCGATATCTGGTGATCAAAGGGGGGGGGCTTGCCTGGTTGCTTTGGCAAGAGAGAGGGGTCATCAACACCGTAGTCGTACTGGGTAGCAGCGGCGTCAGTCTCGGTGTCTAGCGGGAGAAGAGGGGGGAAGAAACAATAAATATAATGCAAACAAATGCATGACGATGAATGACATGACGAAGCGTGATGCTAGGTGTGCCCTTACGCGGTACGAGGTGGTACCGATGAAGGGGGAAAATATTCGGGAAAGTATTCCCAGGGTTTTGCGTTTTCGGACAGATGAATCGGAGGGGGAAAGTTGCATGTTTTCTATGCTATGGATGCGTGGCCGACGAACGGGCTGCGTATCCGGTTCGTCTTGTCATTCTGAGCAACTTTCATATATAAATTATTTTCATCCGAGTTACGGTTTATTTTATATGATTTTTTTAAATTTAAAACAATTTCTAGAATTTCTTATTTATTTTTAATTAAAAAAATCAGTAGTTAAAAAAATGGGTGCACCTGGTGCAGTGCACCAGAGATGCACCAGACAAGCTGACCAGTGGGTCCAGTCAACTGCTCAGTCAGCAGTTGACTGGTCAACATGGTCAAGCGGGCCCGCATGTCATAGACTTATTTTTAACTATTTTATTCATTTATTTGATTTAGTAGTGGGGCCTGGTGTCATAGACTACTTTTAGGAGGGGGGATAGTAATTAGGGGATTAGTCCCTAATTAAACCGGGCTGAGCCCCAGTGGGCAGCAGCCCAGCTGGACACACGCACGCGCACAAGACGCCTCGGCCATGGTTGTGCCTGTGCGCAGGAGGTGTCGGCGGCCAGGACGGGGAAGGAGCCGGCGGTTGGCGGTCACGGTGGCCAGGAGGCCCCAGCGCGGGTGGAAGGCGGCAGGCCCCCTGCACGGGCGGGCGCGGGCGAGGTGCTTCGGCGGGCGCGCGTAGGAAGCGCCGGCAGTCGGAGCTAAAGCGGGGAGTGGCGGGCACGATGAGCAGCGCCAGGTGCAGCCGGCGACGGGCGGTCTGGGCACGGGGTTGTGGGACAGGGCGCAGCGGTGCGGAACGTGCGGCCGAGAACCAGCGGGGGAGGGGAGGGAACACGCGGGCGGCCCGGCTGGGAAGCACGCCGGTGGTCGCGGTGCAGCAGTTGCAGTACACAGGCAGCAGCGGTACAGCGAGCGCGGGCAAACGAGGCACAAGCACGATGCTGGAGCGGGGCCAGTGTCTGCATGCGGGGCTGGCCGGCGCGGCCTGGCGGCCTCCGACAAGCAGTGAGGCGCGACCAGGCGATGGGTGGGCGCGAGGCGGGAGGGACGGAAACGGCGGCCGTGATGGCTAGCAGCGGCGGAAGGGGCCGAAGCTCGTCGAGCTCATAGGCCCGAGCTCGAATGGGAGTAACTAGGGGTGCGGGCTGCACCGCAAGGGTGCTCTGAGCACGTCGGCCTGCTCAGACAACCACGAGAGGGACGACATCGTTGGCAGCAAGGGCGGCGGCGGCGAAAAGTTTCGGTCGTACAGCACGAAATCAACGGGAAAACAAAGGGGAAATTGAAGGGAGCTCACAACAGGGATGTAGGGCAAGTCAGTGTGCTCGGGGATGCGTCAGGGATGGACTGGAGTAGCGGCAAACGATGGTGGACGGACACGAAGTACGCGGAGATGACCAAGTCGATGGTGAGCGTATGAGACGTCCCGGCTCAATTCAATGCTTGGGATAGACGGAGTCGAGGGTGGTGGTCCTCCTGGACATCTTCTCAGGCGACAGGGAGGCCGGTGGCCATGATGATGACATCGGCCATGGAGGGCGCCGTTCGGTTGTATGTTGCGGAGGAAAGAATGGCGCGAGGGAGGAGAAGGGAGAGGGCTAGGGTTTGCTAGGGGGTCGGGGCAGCCTTATATATGCCGGGGGTGTGATGGATGGCCGGCACGTGGTCGATCTGCGACGTGGTTGGGCACACGGCGACCACCCAGCCCCTGGTGAGCAGTAGGAAGAAGAAGCAGGTGGGGATGGTGGGCTGGGCCATTTTGTTTAAATGGGCCAAGGTGCCCAGTAGGTTTAGGTCTCTTGTTTTACTTTTTATTTTCCCTTTTCGTTTTACCTTAGTTTTTGATTTATTATAGTCTTGTAAAATATTGTATTTAACTCCTAAATTAGTGTCATGGTCTAGCCCTCTGCCACAAAAAGGTTGGGCCCCCAAATAAAATAGTTTAACAATTTAATATTTATAGAAGGCATTATTTCAATTGTTATAGCCAATGTTTTAGTTGTTTTGGAGCATTTACATACTTTATAAAAATGTGGCTTCATCACCATAATTACCTATGCATTATATGTCACCTCTAGAACACTTTAGTTTTGATTTTCGAAAACTTTTATTGTTTGACTTTATTTTAAAATTTGAATTCAAACGGAATTTGAATCAAAGTGAGATTAGCAACAGTAATTGTGGTGACGTGGCATCATTAGTAGGGGATTACTGTAGCTTGATTATCCGGGTGTCACAATTCTCCTTCACTAAAGAAATCTCGTCCCAAGATTTAAGAGGTGGCGTCAGGGGGAAAGTTCTGGTTACCAAATTCTAACGAGTCTTCTCGGTCTTAGTTGCTCTTCTGGAAGAGGTAGATCCACTACGTCAATGTCTTCATTTCTCTGCTTTAGGTCATCATGATGAAGTCATCATCCTTCCTGCGGGATTGTCATCATACTTACGAAAAGGATACGGGGAAAGACGCGGGAAGTAAGGAGCTCAACACACGTTAGGTACCTGGGGGCTATCTCAGTGAGCGGACGTAGAGGCATCTGCTCGAGTTGAAATTCAAGAAAGTCATCGAGAACAAGGTAAGAAGGTGCAACAAGAAGTTTCAAGCGGATAGGTAATCGTTCGTTGCCTGAAACAGAGTGTGAAAAGGTTCGGTGCAATGGAAATAAGTATTGTGTCTGATACCAGAATTGATGATCTTTCGGAAGGTGGCTCGTGAATTAGATACGAGGCCATGCGCGAGGAATAATTTTGGAAACCAGGGGTGTACAGGAGAGTCAGGTTTCGATCCTGTGGAACTGTGGGTTATGGGCCCACCATGTGGGCTAATAGTAGGAAGGGGGGTGACGTTTTGCACAATCATGTAAGCAAGGCATGTCAGAGAATAACCGGTCAGTTTTCTCGGCAACAACGTCGGTTCCAAGGGCGAGGGACGAAGAGAACCATTTTCCTGCTCGTTGAATGAGGCGGACCATTAGGCAAAGTTCTCGTCCATCGGTGGATACTGGAATGTCATCAACAATAGTAACGGGTTCTTATTGATAGAGTTGTACACCGAGGTGCTTACAAAAGCAGTGACTTATTACTGCTTAGATCATATAAACCTCAAGAAGGTTAAACAAAACAATGGAAAGGAAAATGTGATTATCAGATTAAACAGAAGAATGGAAAGGAAAATGTGTTTTAAACACATAATTCAGGGATATATCCTTCCCAAGGACAAGTAGAGCATGATATTCGTGGCAGGATATCATGTAGAAAACCCTTTAGGTAAGGGGAGAGAAATTTCATGACATTACCCATACAACGGTGTTTGGATAATTGAGCAAGAAACATTTAGCATTGGCTTCAAATGTTCTTGTTGAAAATCGGAGTACCACAGACATGCTTCGAGATAGCATTGACATGGTCACTGGGTAAAGATCAGACTTTGCATACACAAGGGATCCATCGGGAACAACTCATAGAATAAGTCTTACAAATTACTCATGGAAGAATGACTAACCTTTCTAGAAAGGAAACTATAACAATAGGCCCTCCGGCCGGGTGTGCTAAGCACGACATCCTTGATATAAAAGATAGTAATACTCCAAGGTAAAGAAGAACAAATGTTGGATAGCAAGGAACTCAAGGTATAACACAGAACACGAACAAGTTTGTGTTGGAGGGAAGGCAATAAAGTTGTCGATGATAACACAATTCATCGAGGGGCAAGGATGGTATTTCTCATCATGACTTCGATTGATATTCTAGAAGAGCTCATAAGATTGATGATGATCACGACACAATTGTTGAGAGATTTCATGAAGATGTAATCCATCGGTGATGACATCAAGTCAAAAGAATGATGAAGCGAAAGGTTATTGGAACCACGGGTACGGCACAAACTCGAAACCAAGCTTGTGGTTTAAGGAGAAATGATATGATGAGAAAAATCGACGTAAGCTTAGCTCATCATCGAAAATTGCGCTCCGGGAAGAAGGACCAGGTAGCACAGTTAAGAGCAGCACAGTAAGGAAATAGCCGAGCAGGCTAGGGATGACGTGATCGAGTTCAAACTCGTAAGTAATGAAGGTTACCAAGAGTTGTTTAATCGCGGTGCGGACTTGAGTCAGTTATCGGTGTCTTTGAGTGTTTAATAACTCAGAGCCCATGAAAAATTAGAATCAGTGAGGATGTAGCACTTGATGAAGAACTCATAAGAAGTTATGCAGTTCCATGATAATCTCGAGATACCAGGGGGTAGTACTCGACGACAGATCAAAGTAGAGGTTGGACTAGAGTAATGCTCTACAGAAGACAAGTGCTCAAACTTGCACGAGAAATGGAATCAAGGAGAAAATATGGTCGGAACCACGATTGCAAAGGATCAATTCACAGATACCAAATTATAATATATCAAGGGAATAGTTATTCTTTCAAGAAGCTTCCATGATAGATATACATCCTGTCCATGGGCATGAACACATAGTTCAAGGTCGACTCCCACTTCTTCAATGTATAACCATCCATTCACCTCTCACTTTCGAAGAAGTTGTAGTGTTGAAATTTTATCTGGCAAAATACGAGAAGAATATGACTCGCGAAAACTTTCGAGTTCACACATAATAAGGAAGGCATAGGTTCAACCCGTCACGGTATCATGGAAACATATACCACAAACTTCAGGAGTAAATAACACAAGCTCGAAAGTAGAGCATGGTTGACCAAGCGATTTTTTTCAAAACTATCACCTTTTTATAGCTAATTCGGAAACTATAGTACCCATTGCCAAAATATCAAAAATATGACCCTGTCGGCCTTGTTGTGCCCAGAGTGGCTGTTTCCGGCCGGAACTTGGCCGAAAAGGATATTTCGTCCAGTAGTAGGCCGAAATGAGCCTCAGTTGGGCTGAAGAGGTGTCGTCGGGTGGGGGTGGGCCAAAAATAGTAGCTTCGGCCAGGCCTAGACCGAAATGGGTCGTTTTCGGCGAGCCCGCAGTCGAAAAGCTTTTCGGCCAGGCCTAGACCGAAAAGGTCTGGATAAGGCCAATCCGCGTCGTCACCTTCCTCCTCGTGCTCGCCTCTGTTCTTTCTCGTTCCTCACGTTCTTCTCTGTAGAGCTCGCGTCTCCTCCCTGATCTCCTCCAATTTGCACTCATTTTCACAACCAAGAGGCACATAATAGATAGATCATAGCATTCTCCACCGGCCTATGGTGTTTTCTTTTGTTATGGGATAGTTTTTTGTGCGCTTGGGGGAGGAGCCTTGGTGGGGTGGAGGAGGTGCGGTTGGGAAGGAGGTGGTGGTGAGGAGGAGCAGTAGCTGTGGAGGAGGAGGAGGTGAGGAGGAGCACCAGCTTGGGCGATGACCGGAGTTGAACCTCCGATCGTCGAGTGGGCGGCGCTGCCGTTGTTCGGTGGCCGGTGCCGCTGACCGGAAGAGACGCACTCTTCGAAGGTATCACCATGGCGTCAAATTTTTTCTCTAAATTGTATAGTTTATTAGTTAGTGTTAATATGTTTGTGGTGGCATTTTAGCGCGTAGTTAGTGTAGCGGGTAATATTAGTGTTCGTTGTGATTAATGAGAAGATGCCAATGTCTGACAGGTGAAAATGTCTGAATCAGTAAATTTGACTGTTTACTATGGCGCTGGTAATGTTCGATATAATGAGTTGGGAGTTGATCTTAGCGAGTTTAAAAATGGCATCATGACACTAGCAGACCCGGACAGACTGGACATTAGACAATTGAAGTACTGGTTGACAACTAGTTTCGGGCTGGATCCTGAAGTATGTTCCGTCAGTATTCATGCATTATGGACCAAATCTTGTAAAAATGTCAAGTGGGAGTTGATGCCGGTAGATAGGAGCCAACATTGGTTGTCCCTGTTAAGACGCTGCCGAGACCGAAGAATCCACCCATATGCACTTGTGCAACCTATGCCGAAGGAGGAGAATGACGTACAACTCCACAGGGGGTATGAACCTGGCCAAGGCAGTGAAGTGGCTAACGAGATTGTTTTATCCGGGTCACAACCACAAGATGTGGATGCTAGCCAACCCGAGAAAGAGTCAGACTATGTGCCACACAATGTTTGTGGTCCTGATACTGGGCAGAGTAGCCAGTCGATAATATTAGCTGGTTCTGGTTTTGCTGATGGGGATGAGGAAGGGGATGAAATGCAGAAGGTGATGGAGGAAGAGGACGAGGATGGATTGGTGGAGGAACTGGATTCTAAAAATTTTGAGGATGAAGTGGAGGTACCGATTCCTTCTGCATGGGAGCAGGACATATCCACCGGCCTTACGGTCAACGATGGCCATGAGACTCCATGGCAGTATAATCTGAACCAAGTACAGATAGGGGCTATGTTTAATACAAAGAAAAAATTAAAGTATGCGGTGATAAAGTGGGCTATGTCTACGCAGAGGATTTTCCGGACACACATATCAAGTCCAACAAACTATACCGTGAAATGTGTTGAAACAAGTTGTCCTGGGAAGGTGCACGGGCACGTGCCGAAGTATGACATCCACTGGGTTGTCACCATTGTCGTCCCACATAATTATGTGAGGAAGAACCTGCTGGTGAAGCATCCGAACCCGACTTCAAGTCTCATTGCGCAACTCATGTATACTGAGATAGTAGAGAAGAAAGATATGGAAGCAAAACACATCCAGACAGAAGTGAAGGTCAGATGGAATTATGTCATTCCTTATGGGAAGGCTATGGAGGAAAGGTTTGGGACGTTCTTCGACTCATATGATAATGTTGTCCGTCTCCTGGGCATACTGAAGGAGAGGAATCCCGGCACTTATGTGAACGTACAACACATGAGGTTGCTGAGTATACCAGATTTGAAGGTGTTGAAACGAGTATTCTTCTCTTTTGGTATGTGCATCGAAGCTTTCCGGCATTGTCCTCCTGTTATGTTTGTGGATGGTACATTCCTGACCGGTCAGTATAGAGGGCAAATCCTGACTGCTATTGGTGTGGACGGGGACAATCAAATCATCCCACTTGCCATGGCATTTGTGGAGGGTGAGGACTTTCTCAGCTGGGTATGGTTCTTCCGCCAAGTGAAAATTGCCATCATGAAGGACCGACCAAACGTGTGTGTCATTCATGACAGACATGCTGGTATATTGAAGGTCGTGAAGACACTTCGTAATCCAACAGATGATGAACCAACACCTTGGAGGGACTTGCAGAGCCGGTGGTGCATGCGCCATCTTGGGGCTAATTTTTTCTCACAGTTCAAGAACAAGCGGTTGATGAACTTGTTCAAAAAATTATGCAAGTAGAGCCAGCAGTGCAAATACGAATTTATTTGGTCAAAACTAGATGAGTTTACTAAGAAGCAGGTCCGCGCGAGGAAGAAAATGGAAGAAGATCAGGTTAAATTAGCAGCACTCATCGCAGAGCTAGAGGAGCCAGTAGGTCTTTGTGACTTGCTAGCAATTGACCCTCCTAATACTAAGAGAAAGAAGGGAAGGGCAATAAAGAATTTTTCTGAGTGGATAGAGAAAGAGCCTCCAGTGAATTGGTCTTTGCTGCATGACACACATGGAGCTAGGTATGGCCACATGACAACCAATCTTGTAGAGGTGTACAACTTTGTGCTGAGAGAGAATAGAGCATTTCCACTCACAGCTATTGTGGAGGCTGTATTCCATGGCACTTTGAGATATTTCAAAGAAAGGCACGAGTTAGCAAAGAAGCATATTGAAGATAATCAGAACACACCTTATTGTAGCCGTGTCATGGAATATATGGCAAAGAAGATAGAGAAAGCAAAGAAGCACACTGTCAGACTCATAGGGAATCAAGAAAGGAGGTATGAGGTTCAGCTTCCTACCGATGGTTTTGGTTCTAGAAATGAGGTGAAGGCACATGAGGTAAAAATTGGAACGGAATTTTATCCAACATGTGAGTGTACATGCAACAAACCGAAGTTGTTGCACCTACCTTGCTCTCATGTGTTGGCTGCCTCTGGCCAGATTGAGTTGGATGCTATCTCCTTCGTGTCCCCATACTATTTAAAAGAGGCAGTGCTCAACACCTGGACAGGCGAGATGATAGGGTTTAGAGTTGTCGGCAATTTCAACAAGGTAAACGACGGTAAGAGAGTATACATCCCGCATCCAGACCTTCGGCGAACAAGTAGGGGCAGACGAAAGGCCCGTCGCATCTGGAACGATATGGACCAGTCTGGAGCTGGTGGAGCAACCAGACAATGTTTGTTATGCGCGGCTTATGGGCATAGAATGAAATATTGTCCCGACCTGAACAAAGATGGTGCTTCCGCATCGACGAGTGCTTCCACATCGACGGCTACGACAACAGGAGCAAGAGGCGGACGTGGTCGTGGCAGTCGAGGCCGAAGGGGCGGACGAGGAAGAAATAACTCACAAACTATATAATGTGTCGTAGTGGGTTTTAATATGTAATATGTCAGGACTATGTTTTAATATGTAATATGTCAGGACTATGTTTTAATATGTAAGATGTCAGGACTATGTTTTAATTTGTAATATGTCAGGACTATGTTTTAATTTGTAATATGTCAGGACTATGTTTTAATATGTAATATGTCAGGACTATGTTTTAATTCGTAATATGTCAGGACTATGTTATAAATTTGTAATATGTCGTACTATGTTTTATTTGCACCTGAGATTTGTTGTTTGAATTGCAGATATGTCTTCGTATCCGTTGCTTAATGGTAACATCGATAGAAAGCACCGGGGCGCCCTTACGAAAGCGGGCAACAACTTAGACGTGTTGGTCACTCGTACCCCAAAGACTAACTAGCTGATACACGATTCATGGGTTGATAGGTATGTGTGCATATAATGGAGTCCATATAATGACTTACTATGTTTGACATACTTTTCATAGCCGCTAACAATCTCTTTATTTTGTAGGTTAAGTTGGGCTGGACTTCTACCCTTGGCACGGCTGGTTGAGGGTACATTGGATGAGTGGATTGATGGTCCGGACTTAGATGAGGCAGGTGAACCATTGCAGTTACACAAGAGGCAAGCGAAACATTTCTCTTACGACAAGTCACTCCTTACCTGCTTAGTAGATAGATGGAGACCAGAGACACATACGTTTCACTTTCCCTGGGGAGAGATGGCGCCTACTTTACATGATGTGTCTTACTTGTTGGGATTACCTCTGGCCGGTGCTGCCGTAGGTCCCTTAGAGGTAGAATCTGGGTGGCGAGCAGCGATGCAGACCCATTTTTTGGCTGCGGTCCCGACTGCTAGGGCCATAGATAATGATCCTCATGGACCTCTTTTTAGATGGTTGAGCCAATTTCAGGTAACCATCATGGCCACTTAAACAAATGTTGTTTTTTAGTTGTCCGATGTTCATACAATTATTACGTTTCTATGTAGATTGTCTCATTAGGATATCTCGACGTTCAGTTGTCGGAGGCACAGATTGACCGGTCCCTAGAGGCATATATTCTTTGGTTGTTCGGCAAAACGATGTTTACAGAGAACCATGTGACCACTGTCGATGCACGACTCATCGGTATTGCATGAGTGATAGCTGACGCACGTTGCCCTGCGGATATTCTACAGAGGAGTTTTGGTTCTGCTGCGTTAGCGGCTACGTACAGAGGCCTGTGCAAAGCTTGCTTGTTGAAGCCTAGAAAATCTAGTCTTGTTGGATGTCCATTATTGTTGCAGCTCTAGTCATACGAGAGATTCCCTATTGGACGACCCTATGTCTATGTTGATAAACCTTTTGGTTTGGAGGACTTAGCTGGGACTTATGTGCCTGCTATCGGCGACTTACCTACCATGGGATCTGTTTGGGCACGGCGAGAGGTACTTTTATATTAAGTAACAATTAATTCAATTATTTCTTGCCATTCAATAGTATTACTAATGCTTATTTGTTGTCATGCACAGAGACAGTTTGCGCATACTCAGGTTAGGGGATGCTACCCGTCCTTCATGGCGCAGTTTGATAGTTTGCACGAGGATCAAGTTATTTGGGAGCCATACTTGCCTCAGGCTATATCATCGAGGTACCCAGTTCGGATTTCTGGATTGTGGATTAGAGATCGGCACTTTTGGATGACCAAGGCCAAGTTGGTGTTCGATGTGACGGTTGAGGAGATGTCTCTTCATAGGGTGATGAGACAGTTCGGTCTATATCAAGAGCCTGAGATTCCAGATATTCCACACTTGCCAGAACACGTGCACAAGTAAGTACTAATACTATTTTAGTTGTCAGCTCTGCATTCATAATATACCTAATAATGTATCACGCATGTCAATCTCAGGGACAGTCGCCTAGGAGGAAACAATTCCATGGCTTATTGGCTTAAGAGCATTACCCCTTACGTTGACGAATGGACTACCGCTGCGACAAATATCTGGGGTGAGGTTCGGGTTGTATCTGCAGCGTTACCGGCATACAACGAGGATCTACTTGGTTCCATCAGCTGCTCCTGATCAGATCGAAGCCCCTCTCACCAGCAATATGTACCCAACTGCCTCTGTTGTGGGAACCAGACACCACGCGGTAAATGCCTTGGTTCTCATATGTTAAGTCTTTTGTTAATCTGGACATATTCGCTTGGTTGTCTATTCGTGGTGTCTATCATACAACGAGGATATAATTGGTTAACTCTTTGTGTATAGGGTGACTTGACAGTACAGGCGCGAGAGGAGGTTTCCGCTTTAATGCGGCGCTTTCAGAGGGGAGAAACTATCCCACCGCGAGAGGGAGTCTCATGGTTGAGGCGTCTTGATGACAAGCTACGCGGGATTTACGCAGCTGTTACGTGTAGACGGACTTCGGATGTTGCACTTCCTCCTCCAGCACATCGTCCGCCACGTTCCTCTGTACAGCATTCAGAACCACGACCCTCTGTGCACCGTTCAGAACCACGACCCTCTGTGCACCGTGCAGAACCTCATCCTTCACAGCCAGGGAGCTCTTCCTGGCATGACCACCTCCTTCACAGCCAGGGAGCTCTTCCTGGCATGAGCCACCTCCTTCACAGCCAGGGAGCTCTTCCTGGCATCAGCCACCTCCTTCACAGCTAGGGAGCGCTTACTGGCATCAGCAGATGGAACTAGGTAACACTACTCACTACATTCTTTTGAACAGTGTAGTAATCGTTCTTGCATTCTCAGCAGTCACTGATGCTTACTGGTGGTGCTTCGTTCATGCAATTGTATCAATTTTACATGTTTTACTTTACCGCAGGCCGCAACCAGTCGCAACTGTTCATGCATTCAGAGCAGTCACCGATCCTTAGTGGTGGAGCTTCGTACTTTGAGGGCGACCGCGAGGATGATGACCAACCTACAAACATTTATGGCTTCTCACAGACAGTGTTTCACACTCCACCACCACCATCGACACAGGAGACACAGACCCTGACAGACGAGGTTAACTATGGTCGTGGTTATCGCGAGCCTCGTCCACCGCCTCAGCGCTTATCGCCTTCCAGTCCTCGCCCGAGGAAGACCCAGACTTGTCGTCGTCCCCCGCAGTGATATGCTTATCTATCTATGTATGACTCATTATCTATGTTAGTTTCAGACTATTCGCAATTGTGTGTCAGTATTTATGTATGAGACATGCTTCATGTATGTGTTACTATCGCACTTGCTTCTATCTGATCAGGAGACATATATTGTTTTATGTATGCGAGAGACATATTACTGTTAATTCACATTCTTATTCCAGTTACATTTCCAAATAGACTACAACCGATAATTAAGATACAAGTACATCTGAATTAAACGGTGCGGCTGAACTTGTGCAATACATCTTACATACTACAAAATGAAATTCAGATAGAACATAATGCCCTACAATAATACAATACAAACTAATAATGCAAATATATATGGATGAAACGGTACAACGGGAATACATCTTACATACTACATGAAGTCATCATCGTCATCCTCTGTTGATGCAGCCCTCTTGCCCTTCGACGATGCGGTCCTCTTGCCCTTCGTCGATGTAGAACTCTTGCCCTTGGTCGATACAGAACTCTTGCCCTTCGAGGATGCAGAACTCTTGCCTTTGGATGATGCAGAACCCTTGCCCTTCGACGATGTAGAACCCGGAAGCGGCGGCATGAAGATATCATCGTCGTCCTCGCTCTCCTCAGTCCATAAAAATGGATGCTTTTCTACAGTCCTTCTGAAAGTTTCACTCTTCGGCTCCACCACCTTCTTCCACCTTTCATGCAACCTAAGAAGTTCTTTACGTACCTCCTCATAGGTCCTTTCAGGCCACCCAGACCTACATAATTCGTGAGCCAACTCATTCATTATGGTGTCACTACCGGTGAGTTCGTCCCATGGAAGTATCCTATTGTCCATCCTAAAATCGGTAGCTAGACTCAGCAGAGTGCTGCTCATCTCAGGGTGAAAACTATGATCGAATGGATAATGGGACATCTCGACTACACTACATTGGAATGCTTATCCACCTCCACCGGAAGGGGGTTTTTATAGATACAGAGGAGAAAATGGCGGGAAAGAATAACTGCGGTATGGCAGGAAAATAAGGCGGGAAGGGGTTGGCGGGAAACGGGTGGCGGGAACATATGGCGGGAAGGGGTTGGCGGGAAACGGATGGCGGGAAGGGGTTGGCAGGAAATGGATGGCAGGAAGGGGTTGGCGGGAAACGGATGGCAGGAAACGGGTGGCGAGAAAATACATTTCAGCCTAATGTATGAGCCATGCAACTTCGGCCTACACGAGACCAAAAAGTACTTTTCGGGCTAGGCTTGACCAAAAAGTACTTTTCGGCCTAGGCTTGACCAAAAAGTCTATTTCAGCCTAGACTTGACCGAAAAGTGCCTTTTCGGCCAGGACCCCACCACTCCGGCCAAGAGATGGCCGAAGAGTCCACTTCGGCCTAACTGTGGCCGAAAAGTCCTATTTCGGCCAAGAGATGGCCGACAGGCTACTACTTTTGATTTTTATGAAAATCATGCTATAGTTTCCGAAAATGCTATAAAATATATCATAGTTTTGAAAAAAAAATCTGACCAAGCAGAGGATACAATTTACCAAAGGCATTATGTATCCGAGGAAAGGCTCTCAGGCTTATTGAATAAGAAGGATGATGTCAGATAAAATCCAACAAAAGGATCTAGTGGTCCACACGGGATCTGACGTGAGCATCTATACTCAACTAGAGGAAGAAGGATGCAAGGGGATCAGATTATAGAAACAACTGACTAACTCAAAGCTCAAATGCAAAAGAATTATGATTTCCGATCAAGGGATCAAAAGCAAACGCTCTGATTAAGGATGGATAAGTTGCATAGACTTAATGGTACAATCGATGGCAATCCGATTGGTCGAGAACCAGCTCATGTTTAAAATGATGTCTGAGCCGGAAGGATAAATCCTGAGGATTGCAAGCATCCGCAGCATATTGACTCAACGGACTCAAAATGATAGTGACAAAGGATGCTAATAAGATTACTAGACTTATGGGATTAACCATAATGTAATCAAGCAAGAATTTCACAAGCCATAGGCTGCTGAGGATTTTCGGAAGATCGAATGGTATTTCGAAGATTGTGACATACATGAATCAACTGGGGATGAGTGGATACTCGGTAAGTGCGAGAAATTATTCGTAGGGGTGTTCAGGTGGCAAAGAACTGCAAGGCAGTAGGCACAAAGTATTCTCGGGGTATCTTGTAATAACAAGATCGAATGGGAATAAAAGTAAGCACGACAGGTGTAAGTATTTATCCATAGGGATATTTCGGTGGTAGGGAATTGCAAAAGCAACAGGCACAAGGTCTCGAGAGAATATCAGAGGGTATCTTTGAAATCTTCTGGTGCAGCCGGCGATCATCTGGACTGAAGGGGCTCTCCGGGAGAAAGTATTTTTGAGAACCTAAAGTTAGATTTTAGTAAATTCATTAACCCGAATAGGAGAGAGTCAGAGTACCAGAGTAAGGATCGAGGAGTAAAAGATTCTAATACCACCGCGACATGGGCCCGTAAGGCACACAGCCATGTTAGTAAAAGTTTTTGTAATGACTAGACTCAATTTCGGCCAAGGAGTGTGGAAGGGGGATTCCTACAGGAAGTCGGCTCTGATACCAACTTGTGACGCCCTCAATTCAATCATACACTAATCATACACGCAAACGTTTACGATCAAGATCAGGGACTCACGGGAAGATATCACAACACAACTCTACAAATAAAATAAGTCATACAAGCATCATATTACAAGCCAGGGCCTCGAGGGCTCGAATACAAGAGCTCGATCATAGACGAGTCAGCGGAAGCAACCATATCTGAGTATAGACATAAGTTAAAAAAGTTTTCCTTAAGAAGGCTAGCACAAACTGGGATACAGATCGAAAGAGGCGCAGGCCTCCTGCCTGGGATCCTCCTAAACTACTCCTGGTCGTCGTCAGTGGGCTGCACGTAGTAGTAGGCACCTCCCGAGTAGTAGTAGTCATCGTCGACGGTGGCGTCTGGCTCCTGGGCTCCAACATCTGGTCGTAGCAATCGAGTATAGAAAGGGGGAAAAGAGGGAGCAAAGCAACCGTGAGTACTCATCCAAAGTACTCGCAAGCAAGGAACTACACTAGATACGTATGCATTGGTATCAAATGGAATAAGGGTGTCATTTCTGGACTGAACTGCAGAAAGCCGGAATAAGAGGGGGATAGCTAGTCCTTTCGAAGACTACGCTTCTGGTAACCTCCATCTTGCACCAGGAGAAGAGAGTAGATGGTAAGTTCACCAAGTAACATCGCATAGCATAACCCTAACCGATGATCCTCCCCTCGTCGCCCTGTGAGAGAGCGACCATCGGTTGTATCTGGCACTTGGAAGGGTGTGTTTTATTAAGTATCTGGTTCTAGTTGTCATAAGGTCAAGGTACAACTCTGGGTTGTCCTTTTACTGAGGGACACGGCTATTCGAATAGATTAACTTCCCTGTAGGGGTGCACCACATAACCCAACACGCTCGATCCCATTTGGCCGGACACACTTTCCTGGGTCATGCCCGGCCTCGGAAGATCAACACGTCGCAGCCCTACCTAGGCACAACAGAGAGGTCAGCATGCCGGTCTAAAACCTATGGCGCAGGGGTCTGGGCCCATCGCCCATTGCACACCTGCACGTTGCGTACGCGGCCGGTGAGCAGACCTAGCAACCTCCATTACAAAGGAAGTTGTGTTACGCGGTCCAACCCGGTGCGTGCCGCTCAGTCGCTGACGTCACGAAGGCTTCGGCTGATACCACGACATCGAGTGCCCATAACTGTCCTCGCATAGATGGTAGGTGCGTATAGGCCAGTAGCCAGACTCAGATCAAATACCAAGATCTCGTTAAGCGTGTTATGTATCCGCAAACGCCTACCAGGGCCAGGCCCACCTCTCTCCTAGGTGGTCTCAACCTGCCATGTCGCTCCGCCACAAAGTAATAGTCGGGGGCCGTCGGGAACCCAGGCTCACCTCTACCGGGATGGAGCCACCTGCCCCTTCAGCCCCCATCTTCGAACAGTATCATAAGTAATGTATCCGTATAAGTATATATCATATGCCCATGATCACGGCCTAGTAGTATAGCATGGAAGACGGACAAGAGTGTAGGGCCACTGATGATAATCTATCATCCTATACTAAGCATTAGGATTGCAGGTAAAGGTAACAACAGTAGTAGCAAGGACAAGCTATGCATCAGGATAGGATTAACGGAAAGCAATAACATGCTACACTACTCTAATGCAAAAAGTAGAGAGAATAGTAGGCGATATCTGGTGATCAAAGGGGGGGCTTGCCTGGTTGCTCTGGCAAGAGAGAGGGGTCGTCAACACCGTAGTCGTACTAGGTAGCAGCGGCGTCGGTCTCGGTGTCCAGCGAGAGAAGAGGGGGGAAGAAACAATAAATATAATTCAAACAAATGCATGACGATGAATGACATGACGAAGCGTGATGCTAGGTGTGCCCTTACACGGTACGAGGTGGTACCGGTGAAGGGGGGAAACATCCGGGAAAGTATTCTCGGGGTTTCGCGTTTTCGGACAGATGAACCAGAGGGGGAAAGTTGTGTGTTTGCTATGCTAGGGATGTGTGGTGGACGAACGGGTTGTGTATCCGGATTCGTCTCGTCGCTCTGAGCAACTTTCATATATAAATTATTTTCATCCGAGTTACGGTTTATTTTATATGATTTTTTAAATTTAAAACAATTTCTAGAATTTCTTATATATTTTTAATTTAAAAGTCAGTAGTTAAAAAACTGGGTGCACCTGGTGCAGTGCACGAGAGATGCACCAGACAGGTTGACCAGTGGGTCCAGTCAACTGCTCAGTCAGTAGTTGACTAGTCAGTGTTGATTGGTCAACATGGTCAAGCGGGCCCGCATGTCATAGACTTATTTTTTACAGTTTTTTCATTTATTTGATTTAGCAATGGGGCCTGGTGTCATAGACTACTTTTAGGAGGGGGTTAGCAATTAGGGATTAGTCCCTAATTAAACCAGGTTGGGCCCTAGTGGGCAGCGGCCCAGCTGGACACATGCACGCGCACACGATGCCCTGGTCATGGCTGTGCCTGTGCACAGGAGGCGCCGGCGGTTGGCAGCCAGGAGGCCCCAGCGCGGGTGGAAGGCGGCAGGCTCCCTGCGCGGGCGGGCGCGAGCGAGGTGCTTCGGCAGGCGCGCGTAGGAAGTGCCGGCAGCCTGAGCTAAAGCGGGGAGTGGCGGGCGCGACGAGCAGCGCCAGGTGCGGCTGGCGACGGGCGGTCCGGGCACAGGGTTGTGGGACAGGGCGCAGCGGTGCGAAAGGTGCGGCTGGGAACCAGCGGGGGAGGGGAGGGAACGCGCGGGCGGCCCGGCTGGGAAGCACGCCGGTGGTCGCGGTGTAGCAGTTGCAGTACGTAGGCAGCAGCGGTACAGCAAGCGCGGGCAAACGAGGCACAAGCGCGATGCTGGAGCGGGGCTAGTGTCTGCACGCGGAGCTGGCTGGCGCGGGCTGGCGGCCTCCGACAAGCAGTGAGGCGCGGCCAGGCGATGGGTGGGCGCGAGGCGGGGGGACGGAAACGGCGGCCGCGATGGCCAGCAGCGGCGGAAGGGGCCGGAGCTCGTCGAGCTCATAGGCCCGAGCTCGAATGGGAGTAACTAGGGGTGCGGGCTGCACCGCAAGGGTGCTCTGAGCACGTCAGCCTGCTCGGACGACCACGAGAGGGACGACAGCGTTGGCAGCAAGGGCGGCGGCGGCGAAAAGTTTCGATCGTACGGCACGAAATTGACGGGAAAACGAAGGGGAAATCGAAGGGAGCTCACAACATGGATGTAGGGCAAGTCAGTGTGCTCGGGGATGCGTCGGGGATGGATTGGAGTAGCGGCAAACGACGGCGGACGAAGACGAAGTACGCGGAGATGACCAAGTCAATGGCGAGCGTATGAGACGTCCCGGCTCGATTCAATGCTCGGGATAGACGGAGTCGAGGGTGGTGGTCCTCCTAGACATCTTCTCAGGGGACATGGAGGCCGTTGGCCATGACGACGACAGCGGCCATGGAGGGCGCCGTTCGGTTGTATGTTGCGGAGGAAAGAACGACGCGAGGGAGGAGAAGGGAGAGGGCTAGGGTTTGCTAGGGGGTCGGGGCAGCCTTGTATATGCCGGGGTGTGATGGATGGCCGGCATGTGGCCGATCTGCGACGTGGTCGGGCACACGGCGACCACCCAGCCCCTGGTGAGCAGTAGGAAGAAGAAGGAGGTGGGGATGGTGGGCTGGGCCGTTTTGTTTAAATGGGCCATGGTGCCCAGTAGGTTTAGGTCTCTTGTTTTACTTTTTATTTTCCCTTTTCGTTTACCTTAGTTTTTGATTTATTATAGTCTTGTAAAATACTGTATTTAACTCCTAAATTAGTGTCATGGTCTAGCCCTCTGCCACAAAAAGGTTGGGCCCCCAAATAAAATAGTTTAACAATTTAATATTTATAGAAGGCATTATTTCAATTGTTATAGCCAATGTTTTAGTTATTTTGGAGCATTTACATACTTTATAAAAATGTGGCTTCATCACCATAATTACCGATGCATTATATGTCACCTCTAGAACACTTTAGTTTTGATTTTCGAAAACTTTTATTGTTTGACTTTATTTTAAAATTTGAATTCGAACGGAATTTGAATCAAAGTGAGATTAGCAACAGTAATTGTGGTGACGTGGCATCATTAGTAGGGGATTACTGTAGCTTGATTATCCGGGCGTCACAGTACAGTCCTCTTCCGATGACTCTCGTTTGTTGACCACACCGCACCGAACGCAGCGAGGCGGTGGACGACGGCGAGGCCCCGGACGGGAACGACTCGGAGATGGGCAAACGCGGCAGTGGCGTCACAGATTGAGAGGAGGAGAAGGGTTATAACTGGTTCTGTTGCGGCGTGGGGCTGTAGTCTGTGGAGAATAACAGGAGGTGTCGAGGGGTGGAGGGGTAGCCTGGCCGGCGGTGGGGTAGCGCTTCGCAGCGATGCGTGCTAAGTAGAGCCGCTAGCCGCTGGAGGCTGGACCAAGCGGTCCCGGCGACGCTGGAGGAAGAAAACGAGAGATTGAAGGTGCATGTCGGCCGTTCGATATAAATCCAATGGCTGTGGATGACACAATCATTTGTTGACCAAGTTGACAACGCCCTGCGTAGGCTTCGACCTATTGGCCCACATGTCAGCCTGCAGAAATGTGGCATATATTTAACCCATATTTTCTAGAATGTACAGCCCATTTGCTGGACTGGGTGAACAAATAATTTCGCATCAATCAGGCCCATTTATATTTTCTAAGAAATCCCAGCCCATTTGCACTTCCTTGAAATACACGTATTAGGTGGGCTCATTATATATATAATGTTATGTTAGAAGGAGCAATTAATATCAAAGAATAAACCAGAGAGGCACATTACATATATAATTAAGAAATTAGCGAGTTATTGCTCAAAATAAAAATGAGCGTGTTATTATTAAATTGGTCCTTAAAATCTCCGCAAGCTTTTGTATGCAATCACCAGGATTTTCCTTGCTTGTGAGTCAAAAACAACCCGGATTTTCCTTGCCAACTTCCGTTAAACATTTACTTTTATAAGTTAATAACACGTGGGATGTTTTTATAATGTATATATAAGTCTCTATAAAATATACGATAATAGTAATAATATAAATCTTTCCCTAATAATAAAGCACGGATTGACTCTTTGGGTTCACCGTCACAATACGCTTCTTTCCGTGAATTTACGCTTTCAGTTTTTTTCTGTTAGTTTTGATCGACAGTCCGTCCAATTGCTGCGAGGCGGTACTAAAAACTTTGTCCATCCAGTTGGTCCACGTCCACATTCTCTTATTGGGCCTGCACGCATGTTTCGGCCTGCATGCATGCACGCTTCTGTATCTTACCTGATTTTCACACATGTACTCGGAGTAATCCCACCTTGATTTCTTACATGAAAGTCTGCCAGTTTATATACCTAGGAAAATTGCATATCAACAACGAGCCTCTTGAATCAACAAACATAGAATGAGAACGAAGGGAAATTGTACAACAAAACTGCAGTCTGGCGCGAAGTTGTTCAGTCCGGCGCTCGCCGGGGTGAGGAAGCAGAGGCGCAGCGCGCAGATGCCTGCGACGCAGCCTGTTCCACATGCTGGCCACCTCTACACCACGCACGACATGGACACGAGCGTGGTGGCAGGGTGGCTTGAGGCTCGTGGTGGACCGGATCCAGCGAGGGGAAGGTCGGATCCGTCAGCTTGGAGAGGGAGGTGTGGAGGAGCACGCGGGACAGAGGGCGGAGGAGGATGGAGGCGGAATGCCGAGGTCGGGCTGTAGAATCGGAGTGGAGGAGCCACGGAGAGGCCTGGGAGCCACCATAGCAGCCACGAGAGCGAGATGGGCTTGGCCATGCTCGGCGGTCGTCAGCCGACTCCGTGTTTCTCTGCTGATGATCCCTGGCCACCTGTTGCCCGGGGTCGGCTACATGCTGTTATCTCAGTTTGCTTGGTAGTTTCATTCTTGCTTAATATTAGACCTAGCTGTGTAGATGCAGATGGACATTGGAGGTACAATGTTGGCACTAACGACTTGGATAAAAATATTTTTGTATGCACTCCGAGTGGGTCAGTCTATATACACTTAAATTTTCACATTCAGTTTCCTTCAGTTAGACGACAACAAGGAATAATGCACTCCTTTTTCTAAAAAAATATCATAAGGGACATCTTTTGGAAGAATGACGAGCCATGTTGGCCGTAGTTGGAGTGAAAGAATTACAACTTTTTTGTGCCAAATAATCAAATATAGAACTGGTTCAGAAAAAAAACGAAACCATGAGAAATGTTGTTGTTGGATGTCAGTGCGCATCATATATCCTCTTGGCCATGCCGGTCATAACAGCAACAACTTTCTTCAGGCTGGTGATGCTCATATTGTCAATCATTCTCACTGTGGTGCCTGAGATAAAAACTCCTAAGGCAGTTTGGTAATTTATGATGTTATTACACCGAAGCACATGTAATGACAGACCCGGTAAAGAAGAATAGAACGTAAGTGTGTACCATATTTTTTCCCGTTGCAACACACGGGCCCTTTTGCTAGTATATATAATGTGGTTAGAAGGGAAAACATAAATTGGACACAACATTACTTTTATAAGAGACCTGCATTTTATACCCCACAGTAGGCATACTAACAAGTTCACACACAAATATAACAGAAAAGGTAAACATTCATATCAAACTCAGGTTCACAGGACACATTCATATTCATAGCCAACATTCACTATCAACAACTCAAAAGATTCATATATACACAAGCTCAGCATATCTATGCATCCAAATGATTGATAGATCACACGACAATATTCATACATAATTCACAAAAATATTCAGATATACATATGTTCAGTATGTTTATGCATCCAAATGATTGAGATCACAGCCAATATGATCCATGGACGAACTTTAATTACCTAGGGTACAGACTGGTAAATGGTGTTCAATCGAAGGTACTTCTTGCTAAAATTAGTTCTTGTATGAGTAAACTTTCGAGTACATAAGAGGCAGCATAGACAATCTGAACTTCGCTTGTAGGTTTAGCCTCAAATAGTGGCCTCGTGCCGAGGGAGGTTTGAGCAACTTGGCCACTACTTTCATCCAACTAGTTTACTGGCTCATCTTGGTCCTGTATCTCGCCAAAATTCTACATTGCAGACAAGAAAGGAGGCGGTTGAGAAAATGAACCACCCAAATTTTTTGTGCAGTTCAACTAAAATGGAGCATCCTTGGCGTGCAGACTGATTAAGTACTAGATGAATATACGCGTCAACCAACTTGTCTAGAATCTTTAGACTCCATGCCATATAGTTCGCTACCATATGTGCTGATAACCAAAAGGCACAAGTTGGGACCAAAGACTGGACTACGTTTTTCTAGGCTATGCACCAAGCAATATTTTTGGCGTCCACTCTCCTAATACTTGGAGTTTGACAATTGGCTGACGCCGGTTGATACTCGAATGAATATAGGCACTTCTTTTCAACATCGATGCTTGTCTGAGTGAACTTTGGAGTACATAGCAGCAGCAGAAGTACCTGTCCATCTGATCATTTTGTGCAGTTCTACTAAAATCACCCGATGTAATGATTTGCCTGCGAGTTCAGGCTCCAAATTACTCCTTTATGAAATCGGCAAATAGTAGCACAATACCAAATTACCAATACATATGACAGGCACAATAATCAGGATAAAGACTAGTACCGACCTGTGTGAGGTAGCATATCAATTACTATTTCCTTTGACTGGAAGTCGAGATAAGCCAAGGGACTGACAGCAAAGGAAGAAAGCAAGCGGAGATTAGCGACTGACAGGAAAGGACCGAAGCTGTCGAGGCAATGAACGACCCAAAGTTTTTGTGCAGTTCCACCAAAATCGAGCATCCCTATTGGCACATATATTGAGAGAGTGAGCTTACTGTAATAGTGGGACTAGTTGATGAAACATACACTAAGAAAAAGAATCACCCTCATTATCTTAATGGGTAAAGTTAGCAACATAGTAGTCTTGCTTAAAGAGAGGTATTAGTTTATTTAATCAGTGCCAATTAGCTCAACTCAACACTCAAAGCATTGCCATTTATCATAGGTTGCAAAACTTTAACGTGCAAAGATAAAGGAGTTTCTCATGACAGTAGCACGATACAAATAGAGATGACATCAAACTAATATGGATGAAGGCCTTAGGCCCATACCAACCTGAGAAAAAAGCTTATTCATGTAGTGCCATAAGAGATGATAAAGCACTCACTGGAATAACACAATAGTATATATTTTTGTTCACTTCAAATGTATGGTTGAAATCACTCTTGTTTACCAGTGCTGAGATTATATCGAAAGATTATCAAGAACTTCCAGCATAGTTAAAGCACTGGCTCGGATACAGTTCATTTTATTGTCTTGTGTAGTTCCACTAAAATGTATGATTTGCACAACATGATCCCTATTTGCACAAGTAGGAACAAGGTGAAACCTTCATTACCTTACTGAGAAAGGATAGGAAGACATTAGCATATTACTCAAACGGTAGCATCAAATTCATGATGGACAATACGCAAAACATTGCCTCATTGAACCAATGGCAATAAATTGACATGCAAAACAATAGCACTATTATGTCATGACACTAATAATATTCCCTCCCTGCTCCACCACATGATTCACCTCCATAGACAAACATACACACATACATGATTTAGCATAGGGTCCTACTAAAGATTTGTTTAACTCCAATAGGAAAATTAGGCAGTAATAAATTAGTGGTACTTAAGTACTCCTAATTAATTAAGTGAGACAGCAGAAGTGGAAGGGCTCCCTGGAGGATCGTCTCACATGTAAGGTAGTCGTTACCGGAGCCCTTGAATGGCCTCGACTGAGGCCTCTGGCTTCAGCAAGATCGCCTTGGCACTGTTTATTCTTCTTCTTCCTCTTCATGCTTTGTTTCTCTTTCTCCTCACCAGTTGGTGAAACCAAGTACATGATTGGCCTTCTAATTCAGAATTGGTTTTGTCAATGAGGGAGTACAAGTGTACTAGTAAAAAACAGCATTATTTTCTCATGGCAGTCGGAAAATAGAGATGAACACATGCATTAAATGTCATTCTTACCTAAAGGAAGGTTATGGCGCAAATATGGATGATGAGGATTGGAACACAGATCTCCCTTTGTGTAGTTCCACCAAAATGAACCAACTGTTCCATTCTGACATTCCAATTAAACAGCACAAAAGTCACTTCTTTTAAGAAGAGTTTTGTGCAGTGCACCAAAAGGTCACAACAGCAACCAGGTGAATTGGATATCCCTGTTTGCACAAAAAGGCACAGAGGAAACAGTCAGAGTCTCAAACAATTACAGGAAAAACATTTGGCTAAACTTGTCATGGCTTATAACAGTGGCATGGCTTCATTTTTTCTAGGGACATTAGATTACGAAAAGTGGGTGCACCAGCAGTCCAGCACCATGTACGTAAACAGGGGCATAAAGTGGTGATTCATAGTTTGTTGCCCCGAGAAACAAACATCCAAGAAACATATCTGGGTTGGTCCCATTTTTGTTCACTCTAGCCACCTACTCCTATGTGTGGATAGCAAATCTAGTCCTGGTCATACCACTGTGTACAGCGTTACCCCTATATTTCCCTTTTCGACCAAGAGACCGGTTGGATGACTAGTTTGTACTACTTTCACCCCCTTTCCTTCATGTTTGTACCAAGTCCGATGTACATACTAAATTCCCCCACCCCCACTTTATTTCTTGTTTGAACCAAGTACTCCCTCCGTCCGGAATTACTTGTCATCAAAATGGATGTGTCTAGAACTAAAATACATCTAGATACATCCATTTCAATGACCAGTATTTTCGGACGCAGGGAGTACAAGATTCGACTCCATGAAGTAGATTTACCTCTAACAATAGAAGAAAAAAATATGTGAAGTTGGACCATCTGATCGAGAGGGGCTGGGAGGTAGAAAATGATGCACATGTAGCGACGTAGCAAGCTGGGGAAGTGGAGCTAAGGCGGTTTCGAACGAAGATATACCTGAAGGTCGTCGGGATGTGGATAGGTGGGCGGTGGGAGGCCGGATCCGCCCACAGGCAACGACGAAGGGATCGGAGGACCTCCCGCGCCGGCGCTCGGCCAGAGATAATGGTGCAGCCGGCAGTGGGTCTCCTCCCTCGGTGTCGACGACGGCCTAAACGCTGCCCCTCCTCCCCTTCACCGGCGGAGGGGGATATGTCCGGATCTGTAACCAGCGGTGAGGATAGAAAGCTAGTGTTTTTTGAAGGGAGAAAGACAGTGTTACTACCCCTATCTTGTTTAGATCTGGAGAGGATGAGAGTGTGTGAATAGAGCAACCCTAGCAAGCAAGCGCGGAGGCTCCGGCCTATATATACGTAGTGGGGTAGTTTTCCTTTTTCACTCCATCAAAACAATCGTTTAAAATTGTGTACTACTACATGCGAGGTCACGGTTTTTTTAGTTGTTGATTGTTTTTTGAGATAGCTACCCGCTTGTTCCAAGTGGTGTTACGGTGTGCCAGGTCGCACTTTGTATCATTCAAGTCTGGTACTACAAGTCCCTCCATTAAATGAACAACCACCCCCTCGTAAAAATTGTGAACAAGCCCACGGCTAAAATTAGCGGAAACGTGAGTTGCCCCAACATGCATTATTATTTATATTTTCTACTCCCTCCGTTCCTAAATATAAGTCTTTTTTATTAGCCACACCTCAGACAAGAATTTTTTTATTAGGAGTGAACCCCACATGTCATAGACACAAAAATTATGGCAAGATTCCCTTAGGCAAGCCAAAGTGTGTCTAACAATTTGAGCAACTCAGGTTAGGCAAGTGTGGGAAAAATAATGTGGCAACATAAGACAAACATAGTCACAATCCAAACAGCCCCGTAATTTTTTTGTGACATGCATGAAAATTTGGTTAGTTAAATTTATAGTCGAAATTTGGCAAGGTGCATTAAATCAACACATGCAAGTATCAAAAGGAAAGTCACGGCATGCATGCATGCGTTGTACTCCCTCCGTTTACAAATATAAGTCTTTTTAGAGAGTGCAACAAGTGACTACATACGAAGCAGAATATGTCTACTCCTACATACGAAGTAGCCCATTTGAAATGTGTAAAAAGACTTATATCGAGTGGAGTGCTTTGATGTGTCGTGTCAACTCGTACAAGACCGAGAAATTTGATTACCACAACACCCTCTCCCTCGCCTTAACTGCACCTGCCTTAACTGCACCTGCCTTTGGCTGCATGACAGGAGGGCCAACCACCTGTTGGGCCCACCTGTCATAGACGCAAAGGCAGGAGCAGTAAGTAGAAGCTTTCGCTACATGCTATCCCTCCCGCACGAGGTGGACGGACATGCAGCAGTGGATTCGATACTGTAGAAGTAGGAGTAACATCATTGTTCGTCTTCTCGAAGAGGCGAAGAGCCAAGCGCAACCCGAACGTGGCAGTTGCGAACGCTCGCGTGGTGCGGTTCCTTGGAGTACTAGCCAGGCTCTTGCATGAGACAAAATTGCTATTGTTTAACAATTAAACTCCATTATCCATTGGTTGATACTCATTCTGCATAGGTCCATGCGCTTAGCACCGTTTCCTCCTGGGGTCACCAATGTTTATTTGCTAATTAATAGCATTGCATGCAATGAACTAGCCATTGCAAGTCATTAAAATCATGCACACCTCTCATCTCTTATTGGTTGATATGTTAAGAAACAAGAAACAAGGTAGAAGTTAATGCACCTCGCCTAAGTGTTTTGGGACTATTTGGTTTTCGTAAGATGACTTACACACCTAGACGGAGGGAGTAGTATAGCCCTGTAAACCGGAAAGGAGTATTTGCCTTTCTAGAGATTTCAACAAGTGACTAGACTACACTGTGTGCAGTACTCCCTTCCTTCCAGTTTATAGGGCTCAAATCTCAAATCTCATGAACCAAGGCATTTTGTGATTGGAGGAATGTATCTCATACTTTACAAAACTACCCTAATTAAACTCATGCATTAATTACGTAGTTCTCTCGTTTTCCTCTCCGCCTTGGTCACGGTGCACAATATTGAGCACTCCTATATGACTAGCCTCTTTATCTACATGCGGGACATTTCAAAGCATCCGGGCCCACGTGCCATCCACCAAATCAAAGCGAGGTGCTACAGTCGAGACTCACCTGTCACCCCGGTGTGGCCGTCATGACCCGTCATATCACAAAACCCACACCTTTGCTAGCAGTGGTAAGGTGGCCTCCAAGTTGGACTAGACGAAGCAACCATCATTTCACTGGAATGCTCGTTCAAGCCCTTTCTTCCCTTTCTTGAAGAAAACCTCACTCCAGGCTACTCACTTCTGCCATTTTTCTTCTGTACCGACGAAGGAAAGGTGGGTGAATCAGTTATGCTGCTATATTTTCATTCCAAGAATCTTCTTTTTGCGAAGCACCGACCGATTCTCACATCCTATTCTTTTCCCGTTTTCATTGCGATTGTGGTTTCCTTTCGATTGCTTTTTGTTTGTCAGTTCATTGATGGATCCTGGAGCACTAGGCAAAGAGTTGCCGGTGGACAACCCACTGGAGACAGCGATCTCTAGGAAGCAAGCACCGACCAACGAGTTGACCATGTTGGCGGGCCAACCCATGGAGACGAAGAACTCCAAGAAACAAGCACTGGCCAAAGTGTTGAGGACGTTGGCAGACGAACTCCTCAAAGGAAGTTGGAAGAATAGCAAGGGCCCCACCGTGCCTACCCCAGGAACTCTGATTGCCACCTATCTGAGGCTCAAGACCGAGTTTGAGGAGATAGTCGCCGTTGAGAAGCAGTATTCCCCTGGCAAGGTGATGGCCCCCATCGAGGACGAGGAGATGGCCCTCGGAGGGATGAGATCCCCTGGTGAGCTGCACAAGGTAAAAAATAATGGCTTATTACCATAGTTGTGGTTTTTGATTATTTGCAATGTGCTTGCTAATATGTTAAGGTTGTGCAGGTGCCGGTGGATGTCCTTGATGATTCCGATGTCGTGGCCCGTCCTGTTGGCATCGCCCCGGAGATCGATTCCGATGGCGCTGTCCATCCTGTGGACATTTCCCTAGAGATCGATTCCGATGTCACGGTCAGTCCTGTGGACATCGCCCCGGAAATCGATTCCCAAGCCGATGTCCATGCTGTGGTCATTGCCCGAGAGATCGATGACAAGAAATAGTTGGTCGCGCTAATCCTTCAGGGTAGTTTGCATTGCACTGTGTTTAATTACCAGAACGATGTGTGTTATCAAACCATCTTAGGTCTAGTGCACTGTCTTGTGTGGGAGGATCTTGCTACTTTTGTTTGATAGTGAATCATGCGATGAATCATGCGAGCCCTCTCCGAGTTATGGAAACAGATGTATCCTCAACAGCTTTTGATGTAATATATGGCATGCTTAGATGTAAGTTTGAACTGTTTATCATATCGGCATGGCTTGTTTGATGATTCTTAGTGTTAGTAGGCTAGCTACTGTGCGAGCTATAGTACTTGCAAAACACTCACCGAAGAGAAACATTGGGGCTGATGAGCTCGTGGTACGCTTATACTTATCCCTCGTCGATCGACCAATAGCCCTAGCTCCTAAAATTGTAGGCTTAGCGATCGATCAGACAATAGTCGACATACATTCAGGCCTCATTTGGTTCATAGGGTAGGAAAATCGTAGCAAAAGTACAGAGAACGTGCAACACAAAATCGTAGCAGTGTAGAGACGTACTCCCTCTGTTCCAAAATAGATGACCTAGGCGGGCTAGTTTGGCCTAGTGGGTTTCAGTGATATGATGTGGTACAGTGTCGTCCAGTCTTCGCGTGTGGTAGCAGTATTGCGGGTACAGTAAGTTTTCTTGAAGAAGCGGAATTCAACGAAGTCATGATGGTTCCTTCGTCCGAACAACTTATAGTGGGAAAGGTTGGGCCTGCGATACGACTGGGGTAGACCAGGATAATTTTGTGCATGGCAGGTGGACCAGGATGGTCGACGTCCCACATGTCGGCGAATGAAAGTATTCTTTCCGATATAGAGGACGAGCAATGAGTATTCATTGTTTATTTTTGATGAAAGCTATTGTCTCCACTGTTACGACGGAGGAGTGTGAAACACAGCAGCCCAGTGAACTTGGCATGTGCACCACTCCCTCCTTCCTCATGTAATGCCCAGGTTACAACTTTTTCTCACTTTATCTCTATCTATTTCCTCTCAAATGTTTTTTACCTTTCTTTTTTTAAGACACAATTGTTTTTTATGCCTTTTTTAGAATTGTTTTTTATACCTAGGAGCACGTGTAGAGACGGGCTCTTGCAGAGCCCACTCCTTGACTTCGTCAATGCCTCTCTCTCCTCCACATAAGGAGTACTACTTGCTATGCATGCATGCGGCGGGCAGCTAGCGTCTTGAGGGGCCAGGGCGGTGAGAGCGGACTCCGGAAGCGGTCCGGACTCCAGCATGGCCCACCTCACATTATCACCATATATTTCTTGGAGTCCGTGCGCGGCGGGCGGGCGATCTCTTCTCCCTCCCATGTTTCTCTCTTCCCAGCCGACACCCGCCGAGCCATTAGATTTCGGCTATCGACGGTTTATTCAATTACGGTCCCACATGTCAGTGAAATTGCAAGACAACGTGTGTCCCCTCTGGTGAGCGGCGTGCGAGCCAGACTGTCGAGGTTGCGATGCGTACGAGTTGTAAGTGTGCCGCCTTTTCCTTTAGAACTTGCGAAGCGTAACATTTTCGCGCGATCGATCGATAGAAATCCAGAACAAAATGACGAGGGCGGTGCTTTCCTGCTCATTAGGCGGGCTAGTTCGAGTGATATGATGTGCTCCAGTGCCATCCACTTGCTCCATTTTTATGTAAGCAAGAGTTTACACTCTTACGCGGGAGGAGTGCGAAACACCGCGGATCTGATTTTGATCGAGGGATAAATGTTCCCTGCCAAATAATGGAGGATTGTTAGCGATTATAGCATGATAGTTAGGGCATCTCCAGCGCTGGCCCACAAATTTACACCGGGATCTGTCCGAGGACACTGATGGATGCCATCCGATACTGCCCGCATACCTTTTGACAACTATATGAACTAACCAGACGAAATTTGTGCAAACAAAGCAAATTTCAAATTAATCGGATGAAATTTATTACATTTCAAAAACTTTTCCTACAAACTGGACGAAATTCATTACATATTTCGCACAAACCATACTAAAACCTACTGTAAACCTAATCTAAACGATCGTCGGCGCCCGACCACCATGTCCGGCCATGAACCCGAGAAAGCCAGCCATTGCCTTTGCCTCCTCCTCATCCGCCTCGATAACCTCCTCCTCCGGAGCACAAGGTTATGAAGATTTCCGCCTCCACGTCGCTGTCAAGCGGCTAATCGGCCGCCGATGTTTACCCCACCAAGCTTGGCATTGACTGAGTGGAGTAGTGGTGTTCTTCCCGGGACCAGAGCGGCGGCGACCTACCGTGTACTACTCTTCCTCGTTGCCGGCTGCGCCCACGCACGCGCGCCGACTTCGTGGTCGTGGCGGCGGAGGGCGGCCGGGGGGGTGGTGGCGATCTCCTTCGTTTGCTCCTGCGACAGTACGTCGAAGAGAGCTTTGGAGCGCGCCCGGAGCGGAGCCGCCGATGTTCCTCGTCTGCTCCTGCGACAGTACGTCCAAGAGAGCTTCGGAGCGCCAGGAGGCCATGGTTGAAGTGGTGCCGACAGAAGGAAGGGACCGGAGGAGAATAAGTGTGGGTCTTTGGCTATGGCTGGGAGCTGGGGCTCAAGTTAATATAGCGGGCGAATGGCAATGAGCCGCGGCAGACGGATGGACAAGTGGCGCCGGAGTAGGTTCGTCGGGCGTGAATGTGGACGCTACTTCAGTGACTTAACTGCAGATGCGTTTGGGTTACTGACATGTGGGCCAAAGGGGCATCTGGCCCGCATGTCAGTGACACACCAATTGCACCTGCAGTTAAGTCCGTTGAATGCGGCATTGACATTCTAGAGAGACGGTGACCGTTTCAGGCGGGAAGTGCGCGTTAGCGATGCAAGGGGTTTCGGTGTGCAGTGGCACTAAGATTGGTCACTCACGATAGTACATACTCCGTACCATACTACCATAGTACCCACTCTAGCTTAGGCTGTTTTATAGATTGTCGTTGTGATGGACGATATACATGAGCAAGGCGGTCCGAGTATGATCGTTGGTGTTGAGCCAGGTGAATACATGCTCGGCGTTCGCGTAGGCCTCCATCAAACGTCTAAACAGTAATGTTAGGCACCGCCGGGGTGCGCAGGTGATGGGCTCGCCGTTTGCATTGCGCCATGAGCAGGACTTTGATTTAGAGGGCGACGTGCATGCATTAGCATGCTTTGACAACGTGAGCGTGAGTGTCTGACGCGAAGTATTTCATTTTCATTTGGCTGACGAGGGTGCGTTGCAGCGACGAGTCCGTGGTTTGATTCCCCACATACGCATAATTTTGGTTTTTACAGTATTTCTTTCCCCATTGACAGGTAGGCCCGCGTAGATAGATAAAGAACACGAGCTAATGAGGCGCATGCGGACTGTTTGACTGGTCAACCAGCAAATACGGAGCTATACGCTGAGCCAGTGACCGTATAATCACCATATCTCGTATACAATGATCAAAGTGAGCTATCAAGACAAGTTCGATGACCGCCAATGCATTTTACTCCATAATAAATGACCAGGATTGAAGGGGAATCCAAATTTGCTTCGTCTTCTGTCCTTGAGCTCTTGACAAACCAATGCACTATACGATTGTCCGGCCACTCCACCCAGAGCTCTCACCAAGCGTCGTTCATGCCACCGCGCCGCACACTAACCGGTAAGGAAGCGATGGCATCCCGCCACGCCGAGTTCCTCGCCGCCCACGACCGCACACAAAATGGTAGGGAAGCGATGGCATCCCGCCGTGCCGAGTTCATCGCCGCTCGCGACCTCACAACTATGTGGGAGGAATTTGAAGATGCCAAGGCCGAATGGGCGGTAGAGCAAGAGGCGGCCAAAGCCGCACAGAGGGAGCGGAAAAGTCAGAAAGCACTCAAGAAAAGAGAGGCCCGCCGCCGCAAGAAAGAGAAGGACGCACGTGCTGCTGCGGAGAGGTCGGCGGAGATCCAAGCACAGTGGGGTGTCGCCGACAAAGCCGGGAAGGAGAACAATGACGTCTGGCCAGCATGTGAGAAGCAATAGTACTAGTAGTTAGCGTGTGTGTGTCTGTGTCTGAGTACGAGCATGTACCAATACTAGTAGTTAGTACTATAGTTTTTAGAGCAAATTACCAGTACATTAGCCTAGACTAAATGGAAAAATTCCTATCCTAAGCATCAAATGGCATCTCTTTCTCTATAAGAATTGAGATGCATGTCATCTCACTTCCTATGATTTTCATATTCCTATCCTATGAACGAAAGGAGGCCTCTGTTGGAGTAACTACTGTAGCTAGCAGTACTGCTGGTACAGTAGTTTTCTTCAAGAAGCGGAATTCAACGAAGTCATGATGGTTCCTTCGTCCGAGCAACTTCAAAGTGGGAAGTGGGCCTATGATTTGACGGCTCATTAGTCATTGTTACTGCGGCATGACGACCTGGGTGACTCTCCCCTGGAGTTCTGCGTGCATGGCAAGTGGACCAGGATGGTCGACGTCCCACATGTTGGCGAACGGAAGTATTCTTTCCGATATCAGGAGCAAGGAAACCGCGTGGTATAGTATCACTGCTGATTGGTTCGCAAAAAAAATAGTATCACTTCCGATTTATAATTATTTTTTATTTTTGATGAATGCTAGCATTTCAACTCTTACGACGAAGGGTGCCAAACACGGCATGTGCTGGATGTCCCACACGTCAGCGAAAGGAGTGAGACATGAACAACGTGGTAGAGCCCAGCGTAAAAAAACAGCATGGTAGAGCATCTCCACTTCTTCCACTTCTGGGTTGGAGACCACACGTAGTAGTACTTAGTGGTATGAATGATACAAAGTGCGACCTGGAGAGAAAGACACGTCTAGTTGGAAGGTCTCGGGGCATACACGTAAACAAATATAAAAGTTAATATGTGCCTCCAACTAATATAGTAGTAGTAGAGTACTTAGGCACGTACTCCATAACATCACCGTGCATTGCACGTACAACATTTAGTGGTAGTACGTAGTAAGAGACAAATGCCGCCCAAGAGCTCCCTTATCGACCTACTTTTGGGTGTTTGGTAGAGTGTATGGAGGGTGGATGAGTCCACACTAGTTTAGCACAAATACACTAGAAGCATGCATGAAGAGGGGTGTTGAGTTGAGCATGCATGAAGAGGGAACAACTATGTTGAGACGAGAACGCAACCAAACACACCCTATATGCCACATGTCATTTGTGCCTTTCTACTTCACTTACTGCGCTACATTACTCAGGTTCGTACACCCACTCCTGGGTACATGTCCGTCTCTTAGTTCCAGTCCCACGTGTTCTTCATATAGATGGAACGATCCTTGCATAACACGTGCACCTTGATGCTAGATGTCTCGCATGTTGGCAAAAGGATGAATAAAGCTCACGTAAAAAAATAGAGTGGAAGAACATAGATTCCGGACGACCGAGAAGGAGCAAGGAACCTCGTGGTGCAGCGTCTGCACTCATAATATTTAATATTATTCAGTGATATAAAATTAACCAATCATCTCCACAGTGGACTGGAAGAGTACGAAACACGGCAGCCCAATGTAGTTACATCATACTAGTACATGGCTAACCCACGCTATCACCATATTTCTTGGCTTCCGTGCGACACCTATCTCTAGTAATCCAGTAGCCTGTATCGCTTCTCCCTCCTCGTCTCTATCAAAGTGCGGCAGGCTGGCGTTTCTACCATCTATTGAGGTCGGTTAACTATCACATGTTAGCGACATGCCAAGAGCATTCTAAAAAAAACCTTTCACATTCCGTTTTCAAAAAGAAAAAAAATCCTTTCACGTACGAATTTGCCTGTATGCTTTGAGCAACTTGCATGTCCTATACTGCTCCTGTTTGATACTCTAACTTAGCTAGAGGTTAGACTAACACATGACTAACCCTAAACTAACTGTAGCCAAAGAGGTGTTTGGGTGACAGGGTTAGATTAACAATAAATGCACTTCATGGAGAGAGAAAAGTGATTTTTCAGTGGTCCCAATGAGAACTATCTCCAGTTAGCACCTCTTGGGTGGGATAGTTTTTTTGGTGGGTTCGGTGCAACTTGCTCCAATTTAAACCATCATGCTTGGATACTTTAGGGCTATTTGAGGCCCAACTAGCTCAAACTAACTCTAACCCATGGATCCAAACAGGGCCTATGGCCAGTCTCGACGTGGAGCAGTCCCGTGCACCGGGAAGCGGCGGTCTCTCGGCCGTCGCGGCACTTCAAAGCTGGCGCCAGTGAGAGGTCACCTCCGCTCTGGCCGGGCATTAATGCAGCACTGACGCTCCAGGGCGATGCTGACCGTTTCACGCGGGAAGCGTGCGCTGGCAAGGGAGTATAGGTTTCGAACCGTTTCAGGTGTAGTACTGGTAGTTTGCAAAACTACTCAATTATTGCACTTAGTTTCCTAAGAAATTGTGGTAAAAAATGTTACTCCACAGCCCGCTTCCCATCTCCTTCCTCTTCCACCGCCCGCGCACGTCCGCGGGAAGCGACCGTTCAACCCTTATATAGGAGTGCTAGCACAAAAAGATGCATGCATGACCACTAAAATTTCCATATTAAAGCGCCGCTCCAGCGGGAGTATGGCGTATGTTGTTACCTTCGGCCGGCCCATGGCTACCAGGCGACGGTGACCAAATAAGAGGCGGCGGGAGGGGAATGAATGCAGCTACTATTTGGGTTCGCCTTCTGGCTTAAATAAATGTGCAGCATCACGTGTACCCGCGGGTGCACAAATTGTAACATACTTGTCTGCTTAAGTGGGCGTCACGTAACTGGTGTGTGTGACAGAGAGATTCTGAGAGACAGAGTGCATGTGTGCGACTCTACTCTTCGGATATGTACTCAACCTTTTGCATCAGGATATAAGTATAATGGTATTTACTTTAGCTAGTGATTTACGTGGCCATGTTAATGTGGTTGTGTCAAAAAAATGTCACTTCCTACTCGTGATTTGCGTTATATAATTACAAACAAGATTCTTGTGCATTGCAGGGAACATCAATATGCATTTTTTTACAAAACACCTGTTGTGATTGACCCATGCAGGAGTAATCCCATGTGTAAAAACTAATGATATCTCGAGAATTTTATCGGAAAACTGGTATCTTGAGAATGTCATCAAAAAATGAAATATGAGAGATAGGGCGAGGAGGAGTGGAGTGATGACCCACAAGTATAGGGGATCTATCATAGTCCTTTCGATAAGTAAGAGTGTCGAACCCAACAAGGAGCAGAAGGAAATGAAAAGCGGTTTTCAGCAAGGTATTCTTTGCAAGTACTGAAATAAGTGGTAACAGATAGTTTTGTGATATGATAAATTGTAACGAGCAACAAGTAACAAAAGTAAATAAAGTGCAGCAAGGTGGCCCAATTCTTTTGTAGCAAAGGACAAGCCAGAACAAACTCTTATAATAGGAAAAGCGCTCCCGAGGACACATGGGAATATCGTCAAGCTAGTTTTCATCACGTTCATCTGATTCACGTTCGATACTCTGATAATTTGATATGTGGGTGGACCGGTGCTTGGGTGCTGTTCTTACTTGAACAAGCATCCCACTTATGATTAACCTCTATTGCAAGCATCCGCAACTACAACAAAAGTATTAAGGTAAACCTAACCATAGCATGAAACATATGGATCCAAATCAGCCCCTTACGAAGCAACGCATAAACTAGGGTTTAAGCTTCTGTCACTCTCGCAACCCATTATCTACTTATTACTTCCCAATGCCTTCCTCTAGGCCCAAATAATGGTGAAGTGTTATGTAGTCGACGTTCACATAACACCACTAGAGGCTATACAACATACATCTTATCAAAATATCAAACGAATACCAAATTCGCATGACTACTCATAGCAAGACTTCTCCCTTGTCCTCAGGAATGAATGTAATTACTCACAAAGCATATTCATGTTCATAATCAGAGGGGTAATAATATGCATATAGGATCTGAACATATGATCTTCCACCAATTAAACCAACTAGCATCAACTACAAGGAGTAATCAACACTACTAGCAACCTACTAGCACCAATCCCGGACTTCGAGACAAGAATTGGATACAAGAGATGAACTAGGGTTTGGAGATGAGATGGTGCTGGTGAAGATGTTGATGGAGATTGCCCTCTCCCGATGAGAGGAGCGTTGGTGATGATAATGGTGATGATTTCCCCCTCCGGGAAGGAAGTATCCCCGGCAGAACAGCTCTGTCGGAGCTCTAGATTGGATCCGCCAAGGTTCCGCCTCGTGGCAGTGGAGTCTTGTCCCGAAAAGTTCCTTTTTATTTTTTTTCTCATTGAAAGACCTCATATAGGAGAAGATGGGCATCGGAGAGCCACCAGGGGGCCCACAAGGTAGGGGCGCGCCCTAGGGGGGCGCCCCCCACCCTCGTGAGCAGGGTGTGGGCCCCCTGGCCTTCATCTTTGGCGTGGATTTTTCTTTATTTCTTCTAAGACATTCTGTGGAGTTTCAGGACTTTTGGAGTTGCACAGAATAGGTCTCTAATATTTGCTCCTTATCCAGACCAGAATTCCAGCTGCCGGTATTCTCCCTCTTTATGTAAACCTTGTAAAATAAAAGAGAATAGCCATAAGTATTTGTGATATAAAGTGAAATAATAGTCCATAATGCGATAAATATCGATATAAAAGCATGATGCAAAATGGACGTATCAACTCCCCCAAGCTTAGACCTCGCTTGTCCTCAAGCGAAAAGCCGATAACAATAAATATGTCCTCATGTTTAGAGGTAGAGGCGTCGATAAAAAATAAAATACGGACATGAAGGCATCATGATTATTCTTATAACAGCAACATATATAGATTTTGTCATATGATTACTTATGTTCAAGTGATGATCTATTCACAATGCAAGAGTATAAATCATAAACCTTATTGGGCTCCAACAAACTATAATATCAGTCATTGAAGCAATTGCAATTTATCATAACATCGGAAAGAGTCTATGTCAGAGCTAAAAAGCAAGTCCACATACTCAACTATCATTTAGTCTCCCATAAATGATAACACTCATGCAATACTTGTGGTTACGGAGCTTTAATCGGACACAGAGAAAGATAGGGGCTTATAGTTTTGCCCCACAACCTTTTACCTCAAGGGTAATGTCAACAATAATGGTTCATGCTCCCCTATATCCAATTAGATATATATATATATATATATATATATATATATATATATATATATATATCATGTTCTTTCCAACATGTTGAGCTTGCCAAAGGATAAAATGAAAAAGGAAGGTGAAGATCACCATGACTCTTGCATAAGGTAGGAGATAATAATAAAGGATAGGCCCTTCGCAGAGGGAAGCAGAGGTTGCCATGCGCTTTTATGGTCGGATGCACAAAATCTTAATGCGAAGGAACGTCACTTTATATTGCCACTTGTGTTATGGACCTTTATTATGCAGTCCGTCGCTTTTATTGCTTCCACATCACAAGATCGTATAAAGCTTATTTCTCCCACGCCAATCAATCATACATATTTAGAGCAATTTTTATTGCTTTGCACCGATGACAACTTACTTGAAGGATCTTGCTCAATCCATAGGTAGATATGGTGGACTCTCATGGCAAAACTGGTTTAGGGATATTTGGAAGCACAAGTAGTATTTCTACTTGGTGCTGAGAATTTGGCTAGCATGAGGGGGAAAGGCAAGCTCAACAAGTTAGAGGAACCATGACAACATACTTTATCTCAGATATAGAAAGACATAACTCATCACGTTGTCTTCCTTGTCCAATATCAACTCTTTAGCATGTCATATTTTAATGAGTGCTCTCAATCATAAAAGATGTCAATGATAATATATCTATATGTGAAAACCTCTCTTTCCTTATTACTTCCTATTAATTGCAACAATGACCAAAGCTATGTCTGCCAACTCCCAACAACTTTTAATCATCATACTCTTTCTATGTGAAGTCATTACTCTCAATAAGATCAATATGAACTTTTTGTTTCTTTTTATTCTTTTTCTCTTTTCTTTTATTCACCCGAGATCATGGCATAATGATCAGGCCCTTGACTCAACACTAATCTTTATTATATATAACTCATGGAATCGATTACATAGAGAGATCATAAAGCAAAACTCAAAACTAGATCATGCCATAGACTTTATTCTACTAGATCAAGATACTACTAATAGGATCGAACTAAGAAAAAATGGTAAAGATAGGAGTTGTGATTGTGATACGATACCGGGGCACCTCCCCCAAGCTTGGCAGTTGCCAAGGGGAGTGCCCATACCCAGATACTCAATTCTTCTTTGTTAGAGGAGACGGTGAAGGTGACAGATAATCGCACATCGAGCGTAAGAGGTCCTCCAGCTTGCGAATAATGGCCTTGAGTGCGACAATATGCTCCTTCAACAAAATATTTTCTTGTGTGAGATATTGTTTTGTATACAAGCTAACTCAATCATCTTGAAAGCTTCGATCTCAATTGGGGTAAGAAGGTTATGATCAAGTTGAAGGATGTCTTTTGCTGCCGGAGCTTGATCCTCCGTGGCCTTCTTGATCCTTTCATCCTTGTTGACCATCGTGGGTTCTTCCCTCTTCAAATATATCTTCATTAGCCAAGCATCGTTGTCACCATTGTTGGAGGAGGGAGACGACATGATGCCTAGCCTGAGAAACCTTGACAGAAAACAGCTCGAAACAATAATAGAGGAGGTTTACGTGATACGGGAGTCAAAACCCTTAGGAGAATATATAATGAATTTTTACCGACCAAAATACGTATCGTGCAAGAAAACGGAGTCCGGAGGGCACACGAGGCGCTCACGAGGTAGGGGGCGCGCCCAGGGGGGTAGGGCGCGCCCACCACCCTCGTGGGGCCCTCCTGTCCTTCCCGGACTGCTACTTAATTTTCTATTTTTCTAAATATTCCAAAACGGATAAATATTGCCTTAAAATTGTTTTGGAGTCGGTTTACTTACCGTACCACATACCTATTCCTTTTCGGAGTCTGAAACATTCCGGAAAGTGTCCCTTATGTATTCCTCCGGGGTTATGGTTTCAATAATATTGGTTTCAACATTTATGGGATTACCTGAGATATAATGTTTAATTCTTTGACCGTTTACCACCTTTGGATTTGTGCCCTCGAAGTTGTTGATTTTTATGGCACCGGAACGATAGACCTCTTCAATGACGTAGGGGCCTTCCCATTTAGAGAGAAGTTTTCCTGCAAAAAATCTTAAATGAGAGTTGTATAGCAATACATAATCACCTACATTAAACTCATGCTTTTGTATCCTTTTGTCATGCCATCTTTTAACTTTTTCTTTAAACAACTTGGCATTTTCATAAGCTTGGGTTCTCCATTCATCAAGTGAGCTAATATCAAATAACCTCTTCTCACCGGCAAGTTTAAAATCATAGTTGAGTTCTTTAATAGCCCAGTATGCCTTATGTTCTAGTTCGAGAGGTAAGTGACATGTTTTTCCATAGACCATTTTATACGGGGACATACCCATAGGATTTTTGTATGCAGTTCTATAAGCCCATAATGCATCATCAAGTTTCTTAGACCAATTCTTTCTAGACCTATTAATAGTCTTTTGCAAAATTAATTTGAGCTCTCTATTGCTCAACTCTACTTGACCACTAGACTGTGGGTGATAAGGGGATGCAATTCTATGATTAACATCATATTTAGCAAGCATTTTACGGAAAGCACCATGAATAAAGTGTGAACCACCATCAGTCATTAAATATCTAGGGACTCCAAACCTCAGGAAAATAACTTCTTTAAGCATTTTAATAGAATTGTTATGATCAGCACTACTAGTTGGAATAGCTTCTACCCACTTAGTAACGTAATCAACAGCAACTAAAATATGTGTGTATCCATTAGAGGCAGGAAAAGGTCCCATATAATCAAAGCCCCAAACATCAAACGGTTCAATAACAAGTGAATAATTCATAGGCATTTCTTGACGTCTACTAATATTACCAATTCTTTGACATTCATCACAAGACAAGACAAACTTACAGGCATCCTTGAAGAGAGTAGGCCAATAAAAACCAGATTGCAATACCATATGGGCAGTTCTATCTCCAGCGTGGTGTCCTCCATAAGACTCGGAATGACACTTGTGTAGTATCTGTTCCTGTTCATGCTCAGGTACACAACGCCTAATAACACCATCTACTCCTTCTTTATAAAGATGTGGGTCATCCCAAAAGTAATGTCCCAAGTCATAGAAAAACTTTTTCTTTTGCTGGTATGTGAAACTAGGTGGTATAAACTTAGCAACAATATAATTAGCATAATCAGCATACCATGGAGTACTACGAGAAGTACTTATAACATTTAATTGCTCATCAGGAAAGTCATCATTAATAGGTAGTGGGTCATCAAGAATATTTTCTAACCTAGACAAGTTGTCTGCAACGGGCTTCTCAGCTCCCTTTCTATCAACAATATGCAAATCAAATTCTTGTAGCAAGAGAACCCATCTAATAAGTCTAGGTTTAGCATCTTTCTTTTCCATAAGATATTTAATAGCAGCATGATCTGTTTGAATAGTTACTTTAGAATCAACAATATAAGATCTGAACTTATCACAAGCAAATACAACAGCTAAAAGTTGTTTTTCAGTAGTAGCATAATTTCTTTGAGCATTGTCTAGAGTCTTACTAGCATAATGAATAACATTTAATTTCTTATCGACTCTTTGCCCTAGAACAGCACCTACATCATAATCACTAGCATCACACATAATTTCAAAGGGTAAATTCCAATCAGGGGGCTGAACAATAGGTGCAGAGACTAATGCTTTCTTAAGTATTTCAAATGCTTCTACACAATCATCATCAAAGACAAATGGTATATCTTTTTGCAATAAATTAGTCAGAGGCCGAGAAATTTTGAGAAGTCCTTAATGAACCTCCTATAAAACCCGGCATGACCAAGGAAACTTCTTATACCTTTGATGTCCTTGGGACATGGCATCTTTTCAATAGCATCAACCTTGGCTTTATCAACTTCAATACCTCTTTCAGAAACTTTGTGCCCCAAAACAATACCTTCATTAACCATAAAGTGGCACTTTTCCCAATTCAAGACAAGATTAGTTTCTTCACATCTCTGCAAAACTCGATCAAGATTGCTCAAGCAATCGTCAAAAGAGGAACCATAGACGGAAAAGTTGTCCATGAAAACCTCACAAATATTTTCAAAAAAGTCAGAGAATATAGCCATCATGCATCTTTGAAACATAGCAGGTGCATTACATAAACCAAAAGGTATATGTCTATAAGAAAAAGTACCAAAAGGGCATGTAAAAGTAGTCTTTGATTGATCTTTAGCCGACACAGGTATTTGAGAGAAACCAGAATAACCATCTAGAAAGCAATAGTGTGTGTGTTTGCATAATCTTTCTAGCATTTGATCAATAAAAGGTAAGGGGTAATGATCTTTCTTAGTAGCTTTATTTAATTTGCAGAAATCAATTACCATCCTATAACCTGTGATAATTCTTTGTGGAATCAATTCATCTTTATCATTAGGAACAACAGTAATACCTCCCTTCTTAGGGACACAATGGACATGACTTACCCACTCACTATCAGCAACGGTATAAATTATACCTGCCTCCAGAAGCTTGAGTATTTCTTTTCTTACCACTTCTTTCATTTTAGGATTCAAACGTCGTTGAGGATCACGAACTGGTTTGCATCTACTTCCAAATTTATTTTATGTTGACATAGAGTGGGACTAATGCCTTTAAGATCATCAAGAGTATATCCAATAGCAGCACGATGCTTCTTCAGAGTTTTCAATAATCTTTCTTCTTTATGCTCTGAAAGGTTAGCACTAATAATAACAGGATATATCTTCTTTTCATCAAGATAAGCATATTTAAGATTGTCAGGAAAAGGTTTAAGCTCAAACACGGGATCACCCTTGGGTGGAGGAGGATCCCCTAGGATTTCAACAGGCAAATTGTGTTTCAGAATAGGTTCCTGTTTAAAGAATACTTCATCTATTTCCCTTCTTTCATTCATGAACATATCATTTTCATGGTCTAGCAAATAGTGTTCTAAAGGATCACTAGGAGGTACTGCAATAGAAGCAAGACCAATAATTTAATCCTTACTAGGTAATTCTTCCTCACGATGTTGTTTACTAAATTTAGAGAAATTAAACTCATGAACCATATCATCCAAGCCAACAGTAACAACATTCTTTGTGCAATCTATGGTAGCATTGACAGTATTTAAGAAGGGTCTACCAAATATAATGGGACAAAAACTATCTTGTGGGGAACCAAGAACAAGAAAATCAGCAGGATATTTAGTTTTCCCACACAAGACTTCAACATCTCTGACAATTCCCATTGCTGAAATAGTATCTATATTGGCAAGTTTAATTGTGACGTCAATATCTTCTAACTCAGCAGGTGCAATTTCATTCTTAATTTCTTCATATAAAGTATGCGGTATAACACTAGCACTAGGACCCATATCACATAAGTCATGATAACAATGATCCCCTATTTTAACATAAATAATAGGCACGCCTACCACGGGTCTATGTTTATCTTTAGCACAAGGTTTAGCAATTCTAGCAGTTTCACATTCGAACTGAATAACATGCCCATCAATATTATTAGATAAGAGATCTTTAACAATAGCAATATTAGGTTCTACTTTAACTTGTTCAGGAGGTGTATAAGTTCTAATATTGCTTTTACAAACAACAGTTGAAGCTTTAGCATGATCCTTTATTCTAACAGGGAAAGGTGGTTTCTCAATATAAGAAGTAGGAACAATAGGATCATTATAAGTGACAGTCTTTTCTTCAACTTTAATAGGTGCAGCTACTTTTACTTCTATGGGAGGATGATATTTAAACCACTTCTCCTTAGGGAGATCAACATAAGTATCAAAAGATTCACAGAAAGAAGCTACTATCTCAGAGTCAAGTCCATATTTAGTGCTAAACTTACGGAAAATGTCGGTATCCATGAAAGATTTAACACAATCAAACTTAGGTGTCATACCTAACTCCTTACCTTTGTCGAGGTCCCAATCTTCAGAGTTGTGTTTAATTCTATCCAATAAATTCCATCTAAATTCAATAGTCTTCATCATAAAAGAGCCAGCACAAGAAGTATCGAGCATGTTGCGATTGTTTTTAGAAAGCCGAGCATAAAAACTTTGCATAATTATTTCTCCCGGGAGCTCATGATTAGGGCATGAATATAACATTGATTTAAGCCTCCCCCAAGCTTAAGCGATGCTTTCTCCTTCGCGAGGCCAGAAATTATATATGTAATTGCAATCACGATGAACAAGATGCATAGGGTAATACTTTTGATGAAATTCCAACTTCAATCTTTTATAGTCCCAGAATATCATATCATCACATAGCCTATACCATATCAATGCGTCACCCTTCAAAGATAAAGGGAAGACCTTCTTCTTAGCAACATCATCGGGTATACCTGCAAGCTTAAATAATCCACAAACTTCATCCACATATATTAAGTGCTCATTAGGATGCTTTGTTCCATCTCCTGTAAAAGGGTTAGCTAGCAGTTTTTCCATCATAGCCGCAGGAAATTCAAAAGGAGTTTCATTTTCAATAGGTTCAGTAGGTTGAGGAGCAACTCTTTGCTCTACTGGATGGGGTGAAGATACCCCGAACAAGCCCCTCAAAGAATTACTTCCCATAGTAACAAGTGACAGTAAATTTCAGCACACTATATAAATTTTTCCTTACCAAATTCCACTTACCAAAGGTGCTACACTCCCCGGCAACGGCGCCAGAAAAGAGTCTTGATGACCCACAAGTATAGGGGGTCTATCTTAGTCCTTTCGATAAGTAAGAGTGTCGAACCCAACGAGGAGCAGAAGGAAATGATAAGCGGTTTTCAGCAAGGTATTCTCTGCAAGTACTGAAATAAGTGGTAACAGATAGTTTTGTGATATGATAAATTGTAACGAGCAACAGGTAACAAAAGTAAATAAAGTGCAGCAAGGTGGCCCAATCCTTTTGTAGCAAAGGACAAGCCAGAACAAACTCTTATAATAGGAAAAGTGCTCCCGAGGACACATGGGAATATCGTCAAGCTAGTTTTCATCACGTTCATATGATTCGCGTTCGATACTTTGATAATTTGATATGTGGGTGGACCGGTGCTTGGGTGCTGTTCTTACTTGAACAAGCATCTCACTTATGATTAACTTCTATTGCAAGCATCCGCAACTACAACAAAAGTATTAAGGTAAACCTAACCATAGCATGAAACATATGGATCCAAATCAGCCCCTTACGAAGCAACGCATAAACTAGGGTTTAAGCTTCTGTCACTCTAGCAACCCATCATCTACTTATTACTTCCCAATGCCTTCCTCTAGGCCCAAATAATGGTGAAGTGTTATGTAGTCGACGTTCACATAACACCACTAGAGACTAGACAACATACATCTTATCAAAATGTCAAACGAATACCAAATTCACATGACTACTCATAGCAAGACTTCTCCCTTGTCCTCGGGAACGAACGTAATTACTCACAAAGCATATTCATGTTCATAATCAGAGGGGTAATAATATGCATATAGGATCTGAACATATGATCTTCCACCAATTAAACCAACTAGCATCAACTACAAGCAGTAATCAACACTACTAGCAACCTACTAGCACCAATCCCGGACTTTGAGACAAGAATTGGATACAAGAGATGAACTAGGGTTTGGAGATGAGATGGTGCTGGTGAAGATGTTGATGGAGATTGCCCTCTCCCGATGAGAGGAGCGTTGGTGATGACGATGGTGATGATTTCCCCCTCTGGGAAGGAAGTATCCCCGGCAGAACAGCTCTGCCGGAGCTCTAGATTGGATCCGCCAAGGTTCCGCCTCGTGGCGGCGGAGTCTCATCCCGAAAAGTTCCTTTTTATCTTTTTCTCATAGAAAGACCTCATATAGGAGAAGATGGGCATCGAAGAGCCACTAGGGGGCCCACGAGGTAGGGGGCGCGCCCTAGGGGGGGGGCGCTCCCACCCTCGTGAGCAGGCTGTGGGCCCCCTGGCCTTCATCTTTGGCGTGGATTTTTCTTTATTTCTTCTAAGACATTCCGTGGAGTTTCGGGACTTTTGGAGTTGCGCAGAATAGGTCTCTAATATTTGCTCCTTATCCAGACCAGAATTCCAGCTGCCGGCAATCTCCCTCTTTATGTAAACCTTGTAAAATAAAAGAGAATAGCCATAAGTATTTGTGATATAAAGTGAAATAACAGTCCATAATGCGATAAATATTGATATAAAAGCATGATGCAAAATGGACGTATCATGGAGCGTGGTGGTGACTGGTGGTCGGAATGGGCGGATGCATGGGGATGGATGGCGCCGGCAAGCGGCAGGCGGCCACCATGCATGCTAGATTGTTCCAGGGACTTATTCCTTTTTTAATTGCTGAGCAACATGAGGTTGCGGGAGATAATGATGTGGAGAGAGGTGCGGGTATCTTTTGTAAAATTATCATAGTTTGCTTTCTATCCTCAGATATAGATCATACGGTCTGTATTACAAGATGGCAGGCACACCATCACCGCCAACTCGTTTTTTATAAGGGTACAGATGATAAGTTTGCTGACTACTAAAGTAAAGTGGGATTTGTCCATGTTATGCAAGTAAATAAAGGTGATTGTTTATCATACGGGTAAGGTTGGATGAAGGGTGGTAGGAACAAATGCTCTGCCTAGAGCATGTATGTGTGAGATGGAGTCTTAGTGTGTGTGTGTGTGTGAGAGAGAGAGAGATGGAGTCTTAGTTTGTGTGTGTGAGAGAGAGAGAGAGAGATGGAGTCTTAGTGTGTGTGGGGGGGTGCGTGCATGCGTGCGTGCGTGTGTGTGTGTGCGTGTGAGAGAGAGAGATGGAGTCTTAGTGTGTGTGGAGGGTGCGTGTGTGTGTGTGTGTGCGTGTGTGTGTGTGTGTCGTGGGGTCCTCTGTGGCGGATGTAATTTAAGTGTGCATGGCTTCATCATAGAGAGGTGATGTGTATGGCAGAGGCCACAAACGATGGGGTGCGAGAGAGAAAATGCCCGTAGAGAGGGAAGAGAAGGTGTGTGCGCGTGAGAGGAATCGACATCGAGAGAACGTGTTTGTTCGAGAGACACCGAGGAAGACTACTATATATTGATGGTGCATGTAGGCGGGAATTAAACTAAGGGATGGTCTTATTGGTTTCGGGGATATAGGGGAAGAGTGAGAGACGGGGGGTAGCTAGAAGGAGATTGTTAAGTGTGAGTGTGTGTTTTACCCATCCAGGCGGAAGTTATGTGCACAAAAGAGGAGAACGATTCGATGTGGCGTTAGGATTGAGGGTAATTAACTACGTATGGAGACATAGAGACCTTGAACGTGCATGTGTGAGAGGTATACATGTATACGTGGGATGTGTGTGTGTGCGCGCGCATGATCGAGATAAAAGAAAGAAGACATAAGTCATAAGATCAACGACATGGGAGAGACGGATCGGTATGACAATATGCATGCATGTGAGAATGCAGGGAAGAAGGCCTGACAATTGAGCATGTGTTTTTGTCTTTATAGTGGCGTGGGCTGGAGCATGCATCTATGGTGAGTAGATGGAGTGAGGCGCAACGATTGTGCAAAAGAGACCAACCTATAAATGCATATGTATGAGGAGACATATATAGTGTGGGTGATAGGAAGCAAGACTCTGTGCGAGAAAGAAATCTTAACGGAGAAACTACAGATAGATACAGAGATGGAGATGCTAGCTAGAGGGACATCCGCTAGTTTGGGTGTTGGAGATGACCGTCGGGTGGTTCAAAGGGTGAAGTTATATATGTGTGTGAGAGGGCACTTGACTGCATGTAGAGAGAAACATATGTAGTGTGCGTGATAGGAATCAAGAGTGAGGGCGAGAAAGAAGGTTGATGGAGAAACAGATAAATAGAAAGATAAAGATGCTAGCTAGTGTGTGTTAGAGATAGGAGTCAAGTGGATCAGAAGGTTGGGTTATGTGTGTGGGTGTGAGAGAGATAGAGAGAGGGTGCATGTGAGTCACATACAAACAGATATCAGAGAGAAATGAGATCCAGAGAGACGGAGTTTTGTGTCTGGGAGAGAGAAAGATATTTCACAATGAGAGTGATAGCTAGAGAGACATACGAGGGAACGCAAGATATCTCTAGGGAGAGAGGGTGTGTGTGAGCGACATACAAGAGAACAATGGAGAAATATGAGACCCTAGGAGACAGAGTTTGTGTTTGTGTGTGAGAAAGAGATATTGAAGAGGAAGAGTCATAGGTTCTCATATCTAAGGAGCGAAAGACATCTCTGTATGAGGGGTGTGTGAGTGGCACGCATGGGAATAGTAGAGAGAAATGAGACCCCGGGAGACAAAGTTTTGTGGTTGTGTGAGAGAAAGAGATTCCACAGGGAGAATCATAGTTAGAGACACATAGCATGGAGCAAGATATACTTAGAGAGAGATAGAGTGATGAAGGTCGAGGGAGAGAGTACCGTCAGTGTGTTACGAAGATAAAAGATCATTGTCGACATACAGGTAGCACGAGAGATACCTGAGAGACGATGAGCGTGTATAGTTCCAGAGAGATAGTCCTATATAAGCATGAGTGATAGCTATATGAGACGAATATCTGGATTAAAGGGGATTCAAATATTTAAACTGGAGATCACGACATCGATAATATCATAACGCAAATTGGTGTATCAAACATGCATATTCATTTGAATTTGGGCACACGTGTAATGTTATATAGTTTGTCAATATTGGTGATCCATAGATTCTTCAATTACAAACAATGCATGGTTTATATGCAATTAATGTCTAGACGGGATTACACTATATGTTGCGTCTGTGAAACACATTATACATGTGTGAGAAGTAAAAAAAACCGCATGAAACACACATTAATTGGAGACAGTTAGTGAGGAATGCATACATTGGATTTCAACATAAAGTGGTTTCAAATATTTGAACCAAATTGATGGATACAACCTTATGAATCTGAGATCATGCCATTTGTAAACCATATTTATGTATAAATGGTGTTGTGCTTTTGAAAGTATATATAAAAAATGATGTATATAGAATGTAATTCCAATTGAAAATGGATACCGCCCGAAAAAAAATAGAATACAAACGGGATTTGAATTGAGTTGGCACGGTAAACGTGCACTCTGCAAAATTTGAACGAAGCGGGGAAAGTCGCAGTAACCCCCGAAACCAAAATTTGCGAGATGGAAATCACTACTGCCTATCCCTGCCACGCAAAGCCTATCTGCTGGATTTCTATAGGTTTCGATAGGGGTAGGTCTGTAATTTCAACCAAACGTGACGTAACCGCCTCTCACCCGGATTTATACACGGTGGGCGCCAAAACACAGTGTGTCCTCGGCCGAAATCGACTCCCTCCTCGATTCATATTCATACACAGTGGGGCGCCAAAAACAAACTCTCGTCGGCAAATATTCGGTGTATGCGAGATTACCGTCCTATCCCCAACCGACTAATGTTGCTGTGATGTAGTAAAAATTTGAAATGGGGGCTAAGTTTGTAAATTTCCTCGCATTTGAGACAAGCGCGCCCTGAATACATGGTTCCCCCTTCCTCTCTACCTCCCTTTTCCCCATTCGTACTCCATGGGCGCCAAAACACCCTCTCCACCCCACCCTCCTCTGTCTGCCGCCGTCCGCCACCCCATCCACCGCCGTCCTCCTCCACCATGCCGGAGCTGATACCCCGACGCCGACGTCCATTACAAGAGATTGACCTCTCTCATCCACGGCTTCGGACCGGGATCCTTGCATCCCGTCATCTCGCTTCATCCCCGCCATCGTCCACCTTGCCGGCGCCGCTCCTACGACCGTCTCGTCCACCGCGCCCCGCCGCCACTGTCTACCCTCCTAGATCTGCTTCCACGCCACCGACAGCCATCGCTACTGCAGCATCGTCAAATTCTCAGCAGATGCGTACACGGCGCCGCACCAGAGGCAATACTCTTTCGTATCTGCTCAACTTATTTATCGCAGCAAGAAAATAGATCGCCACTGCTTTACTCTGATTTCTTGTCTTGGTTGCAAAGTTGTCTTTGTCCGGTTTGCACCTTCAGATCCGCCATGGCATGCTCAACACTATACTCCCAATGCTTATGGTTTTCCCCTTTTATATTCCACACTAGTTAAATCATAGTAGACTAAATTTCAAAATTGGGTCAGTCGATTTTTCAGAGCTCGCCGGAGTTCGCCGGTGCGATCGAAGGGGCTCGGGTGGTTGTGGGGCCTCGCCGAACAAAGAAAACTCGACGCGGGTGGGGGTTGGGGCGGGGGTGGGGGTGGGGTGGCGGAGTAACACAAGCGATGGGGGCCGGTGGTCTGGCCGGCAGCCCGTACGGTGTTATGTATGGGAGGAATCAAAGACGAGGAAGAAGAAGGGTTAGGAGACGTAGGATCTTCATCCAACCGCCTGAAATGGTCGAGAGACAGATGGGAGTTGCATTCTTAATGCGCTCTGGTTCATCATGTGTGGGCACTGCACAACCAACATTTTATTATCCAAAATCTGCTTGCTCTTCTTTACCATGTTCCTCTTCCATTCTTCTTTAATATGTACTCTCTCCGTTCCAATACAAGTCTTTGTCTAGATTCCACCATGGACTACATATGGAGCAAAATGAGTGAATCTACACTCTAAAATGTATCTGGATACATCTGTATGTGATCCATAGTGGAAATCTCTACCAAGACTTATATTTTGGAACGGCGGGAGTATGATAGTAGTACAGTATGTTCCTTGTACTGAAGATGAGCAGGGACATTTGAAGTGTAGAGGTCTATACGGTTGGTTGTGATGGACACTTTGAGCCTCTTTGATTCGTAGGATCTTGTAAACATAGGAATAGGATTTGTAGTGGCCTGCCCACTTGAATCCTATAAGAATAGCAAGGAAATGCGGGGAGCTGTGTCGCCTTTGAGAGTTACACTGATATTAACAGTACCGCACCTTCACTTGAAGAGAGCTGGTATTCGAAGCCTTTCTAGCTGTACCAGCAATACTAGCACATATATTCCAGCAAGTTCCACTTTGCTGATTCTACTCTGATGCTTAAGGTTTTCCCGTTATATCTACACTATGATTTGTGTAGCTGCTTTGTGTCGCACTAGCAGCAGTCCACTCTTGAAGCTAGACACTGCAATGACTTACAAAATTGGCATCAAGGCATTGAGTGCCATTCTAGATGCAATGAAACTCATACACTCCCCACTTGTTGATTCTTGTTCAGAATATGATCCTAATGACTATTCTAACCTCGAGGAGTCAAAGGCAGATGGCATGTCCTGTTCACCCATCAAGGTGCATGTTCTAATTTGGCAATGTTTTATTGATTGCGGGTATCTTTCATATGTTGTCTTGCATTTCTTCTACTTTGTTGCACCGCCATCTGTTTAGTTTACTCATCATATATGTCGAGATTCCATGCCCATCCATTATCAATACATATTCCATCTGTTATCATACCATATTTTTTCACTCAAATGTTGTTCTTGTGCATCAGACATCAAAAAGGAAGAGGATGATTGCCGAACCTGAAGGAGCACCAGCAAAGTCCTTGAAAAACGTGGTGGTGCTGGACAAATCAGAACACCCCACTTATATTGGTTGTACAACCAGTGACACAAAACATAGGACCGACTCCAGCAGACTGTACCCATACTTCACTGGCCACACCACTAGCCCCACCACACAGGACCTGCACTCCAGCAAAAGGTATATCGATTTCATTTGCCATAGCACTAGTTGTACCACCAAAAAATCCTACTCCAGCAAAAAGTATAGCAAGTCCACCGGCCGAAGACCTATCCCAACTGCAGAGACGGCCAATTCCTGTAGATTGGAACCCCATTCCATTTATTCCCAGTTTAGAAGACAATGCTTTCAATGTTGTTAGGGACTACGTGCATATATTCCCATCATGGGAAGATTATTGTGAAGACAAACACCATTTTCACATCTTCCTGTCCAACTTACTTGTAAGTGCTATTATTCATGGTTATTATTTTCCTGTTTTCTGCTGATTGAACACATCAATGATTTACATTACATTGTTTTAACTAGGCGAGGGTCAATCTGGATAGTCATGACGAGCAAAGCTTGCTTGTGCTTTTCAAGGAAGCATTGCAGCAGTATCGGTGTTACCTGAGGAAATCACACTTTGATGGCAAGTCTATAAACGAATTTCTGGTGAAGTCTCCTGTGCTAAATTTAGAAGACATTGAATGGGAAAACCTTGTTATGCACTGGTCTCGTTCCCAGGATGAGGTACTGTCTATGAAATCACATGACAATTTGAACTTCTACTTTTCCGCATGTGCCTTACGGATCTTTTTTGCAGGAAATCTACTCGGAGAAGAATTGCGATTTGACAAGAACAACAGGATATCACAAATATGCTGCCCGATGCTTTGCCCTTGTTAGTACCTGTTGTCCTGTATCATTGTACTTGCATACATACCTGGTTCATTATGTGACAGCAGTATGCATGATAGCTTGCTTATCAATTGTTCGCTCCAAATTATCTGATATGCATGAATGGTTACATTAGTGTAGAATATATCCAATGCCAATGTTTTTTACCTCTGCATTGTTCTTGTAAGTACATGATGTCCTTTATCAGTGTACTTATAATGACAGGTAGTTGTTCATGTACCATCACTCTGCAACTTATTTTCCTTTGCCCTCCATTTTCTACACATCAGATCTATATTTACTCTTACCATAAGGTTGGTACTGAAGAAGTTTAGTTGTGCATTGCTCTTGGCTGTACATTTTGCATGTATCGCTGCACTTACATTTATAGCTACTTGGTTATGTAGCATCACTCTTCATCTTATCTTAAATATTCTCCATTTTTCGTATATTATCACATCTATATTTACTCTTAACAAAATGTAGAATAAAGGCAATGCTTTTGAAGAAGATTTTGTGGTAAACTTCTTGAATTGCCCCCCATCAGCATGGACAAGGCCTTTATAGAGCCTATCTTCACCAATAATGTAAGTTTGTCCATCTCAAGCCTTCAAACTTTGTTGTATATATTTGGTTAGGCATGACTGCAATAGCTGTTTATTTTTGGTGTTTGCATCAAACTGCTTGTTTAAAGTTTATTATGTAGTTCATAAACAAAAGTTTGTCCTTTCTAAATTTAAGTTTTCAGTTGTACGACCAAGTTCCTTCTTCATACCATGTAAATTAAACTATACAGAGCAAGTGATCTTCTTTTGCACTGCATGTATGCTTCTGTTCTTCATCCATAATCCAGTGGTGTGGTGAACCTACCCACTACAGCACAATGTCATATTCTGCAATGTCTTAACTATGAACAATGTCATATCATTCTACTATTATTTAAACCGTCTCTTTATTTGCCAATCTGAAATGGTATAAATTGACAGCACACTAACCATTGATACTTATGAGTTCTTAATCTATAATCCAGTGGTGTCGTGAAGCTGCCAACTCCATCACAATGTCATTTCCTGCCATGTCTTGACCTGAACAATACCATATTGTGTTAATGTAATTTTAAACTGTGTCACTTTATTCGTCAGTAAGAAATGTGATGAATTGTCAGCACTGATACTTTTATGTGCAAAACCTATCATCTGTCTGCTTGTTTATCTTTCAGAGTGAGGAATATATAAGTGTTGAGCAAGCGCAGTCTCATCATCTTCCTCAGCTGCTTGCGCTGCAGCTCCCCAGCAGGGCTAACCTTTCTTGAACTCTATTGAAGTGTTGTCGGTTTTGTATATTATTTTGTCGGCGTGTTTATTTGCACTGGTGGCGATCTTTGATGCCCAGTGTATGTAATCTGTTGTCTGCTTGTGCTTTATTATCATAGTGGCGAACTTTGATGCCTAGTGGAGGTAATATGCCGTAATTTATTTATTGTATAGTCTAGGTTTTTTCTTATTCATGATGCTTCAGTTATTTTACTGTATATATATCTTGTCTTCGCAGTAAACCGGCCAAACTGTAAAATTACGGTACATAATCGGGCCATCATGCAATCACGATGTAGGTTGGGCCTGAAACGTGCCGAATAGCTCACGGGCCGGCGGCAGCCCGAAATGAACCCCGGCCCATGATTGTGCGAATCACATCACGGGCTTTTAACAGGCCAAAATTGTCTCGGTCCTTGTTTGGCCCAATCAGATATCGGCTGCGAGCAGGCCGGATGCAAACCGGGCCATAGTTAGGCCCAACTATATGACGGGCTTTTAACAGGCCGAAATTAATATAGGGCCGAAATGTTAAACGGGCCCTTAACAGGAGAAAACTAATATGAGGTCGAATTACTAAGTGGGCCTTTAGCAAGTGGGCCCAAAAGCATAGTGTCCAGTTGACAGGCCGAATCTGATATGGGCCATAATTGAGTCCAAAGCCTCTTAAAGGGCCAGACCTGATCTGGGCCGTAATTTGGCCCAGAACGTGGTAGGCTTTAACGGGCCGGATCTCATATGGGCCACTATTAGGCCCGGAGTGTGGCAGGCCATTAATGGACCGGATCAAATATGGGCCGGCATTTGGCCCAAAACATGGCAGCCAGTTAATGGGCCGGCCTACTAGGGTCCTCAAAATCTTGTGGGCCTATAGCTGGGCCGGCCCATTAATGTCGGCGAAATCTCGTGGGCCTTTAGCTGGTCCGGCCCATTATGATCCGCAAGAATCTTGTGGGCCTTTACCTGGGCTGACCCATTATGGCACACAAAAATCTTGTGGGCCTTTACCTGGGTCGGCCCATTATGGCCCGCAAAATCTTGTGGGCCTTTAGTTGGGCCAGCCCATTATGGTCCGCAAAATCTCGTGGGCCTTTAGCTGGGCCGGCCCATTATGGTCCACAAAATCTTGTGGGCCTTCAGTTGGGCCGGCCCATTTAAAATTGATGGGCCGGTCCACGTGTCAACATATCATTGGCGTGTCTCGCCCATTGGATGAGTGACACATGTGCCAACACGGACCTGACACGTGTCTCCTCCAGCCAATGATGATTTTACACGCGGAAAATCCCCATAGGTCGGGGCTATTAACGGGTTATGAGATCCAAAACCCGACCCGATAGCTTAACAGCATTCCGTTACGGTGGATGCCACGTGTCGGTCACCCTTGACGAAAGCACTTCTGTGACGCCCGATTTATCGTCATGGAAGTGGACACTTCCATGATGATAATTTTGGTAATGTCATGGAACACTTTTACGACAACACAGGTATGACTATCTTGATTCTGTCATAAAATCGTCATGGATGTACATCCATGACAAAAAACACGACCTACTGTGACAAACACGTATCATCACGGAAGTGTATTTTTTCTGTAGTGATGGTAACTAAGCAATCATGTCTTATCAAAATAACATGGCCAAAGAAAGTTATCCCTACAAAATCATATAGTCTGGCTATGCTCTATCTTCACCACACAAAATATTTAAATCGTGCACAACCCCGATGACAAGCCAAGCAATTGTTTCATACTTTTGATGTTCTGAAACTTTTTCAATCTTCACGCAATATATGAGCGTGAGCCATGGATATAGCACTATATGTGGAATAGAATGGTGGTTGCGGAGAAGACAAAAAGGAGAAGATAGTCTCACATCAACTAGGCGTATCAACGAGCTATGGAGATGCCCACCAATAGATATCAATGTGAGAGAGTAGGGATTGCCATGCAACGGATGCACTAGAGCTATAAGTGTATGAAAGCTCAACAAAAGAACTAAGTGGGTGTGCATCCAACTTGCTTGCTCATGAAGACCTAGGGCAATTTTGAGGAAGCCCATCATTGGAATATACAAGCCAAGTTCTATAATGTAAAATTCCCACTAGTATATAAAAGTGATAACATAGGACACTCTCTATCATGAAGATCAAGGTGCTACTTTGAAGCACAAGTGTGGAAAAAGGATAGTAACATTGTCCCTTCTCTCTTTTCTCTCATTTTTTCTTTTTTTTATTTGGCCTTCCTTTTCTTTCTTTTTGGCCTTTCTTTTTTTTCTTCTTTTGTCCGGAGTCTCATCCCGACTTGTGGGGGAATCATAGTCTCCATCATCCTTTGCGCACTGGGACAATGCTCTAATAATGATTATCATCACACTTTAATTTACTTACAACTCAAGAATTACAACTCAATACTTAGAACAAAATATGACTCTATGTGAATGCCTCCGGCGGTGTACCGGGATGTGCAATGATGCATGAGTGACATGTATGAAATTATGAATGGTGGCTTTGCCACAAATACGATGTCAACTACATGATCATGCAAGCAATATGACAATGATGAAGCGTGCCATAATAACGGAACGATGGAAAGCTGCATGGCAATATATCTCCAAATGACTATGGAAATGCCATAATAGGTAGGTATGGTGGCTGTTTTGAGGAAGGTATATGGTGGGTTTACGGTACCGGCGAAAGTTGCGCGATACTAGAGAGGCTAGCAATGGTGGAAGGGTGAGAGTGCGTATAATCCATGGACTCAACATTAGTCATAAAGAACTCACATACTTATTGCAAAAAATCTATTAGTTATCGAAACAAAGTATTACGCACATGCTCCCAGGGGGATAGATTGGTAGGAAAAGACCATCGCTCGTCCCCGACCGCCACTCATAAGGAAGACAATCAATAAATAAATCATGCTCCGACTTCGTCACATAACGGTTCACCATATGTGCATGCTACGGGAATCACAAACTTCAACACAAGTATTTTTCAAATTCACAACTACTCAACTAGCATGACTCTAATATCACCATATCCATATCTCAAAACAATTATCAAGTATCAAACTTCTCATAGTATTCAATGCACTTCTATGAAAGTTTTTATATTATTCCTAAAAGCAAATTTCCATGTTGTTCCAAAGGACTCTCAAAATAATATAAGTGAAGCATGAGAGATCGATTATTTCTATTAAATAAAACCACCGTCATGCTCTAAAATATATAAGTGAAGCACTAGAGCAAAAACTATATAGCTCAAAAGATATAAGTGAAGCACATAGAGTATTCTAATAAATATCAAATCATGTGAGTCTCTCTCAAAAGGTGTGTAAAGCAAGGATGATTGTGGTAAACTAAAAAGAAAATACTCAAATCATACAAGACGCTCCAAGCAAAACACATATCATGTGGTGAATAAAAATATAGCTCCAAGTAAAGTTACGATAGACGAAGACAAAAGAGGGGATGCCCAGCTTAGGCTTTTTGGTGTCCTTGAATTTTACCGTGGGGTGCCATGGGCATCCCCCTTAGGCTCTTGAAACTCATTGTTCCATAATCCATCAAATCTTTACCCAAAACTTGAAAACTTCACAACAACTCAAAATAGAAAATCTCGTGAGCTCCGTTAGCGAAAGAAAACAAAACACCACTTCAAGGTACTGTAATGAACTCATTATTTATTTATATTGGTGTTAAACCTACTGTATTCCAACTTCTCTATGGTTTATAAACTCTTTTACTAGCCATAGATTCATCAAAATAAGCAAACAACACACGAAAACAGAATCTTTCAAAAACAGAACAGTCTGTAGTAATCTGTAGCTAACACAAGTTATGGAACCCCAAATATTCTAAAATAAATTTCTGGACGTGAGGAATTTATCTATTAATCATCTGAAAAAATAATTAACTAAATGGCACTTTCCAAATAAAATGGAAGCAATTCTCGTGAGTGCTAAAGTTTCTGTTTTTTACGGCAAGATCAAAAAGACTTTCCCCAAGTCTTCCCAACGGTTCTACTTGGCACAAACACTAATTAAACACAAAAACACAACCAAAACAGAGGCAAGATAAATTATTTATTACTAAACGGGAGCAAAAAGCAAGGAATAAAAATAAAATTGGGTTTCCTCCCAACAAGCGCTATCGTTTAACGCCCCTAGGTAGGCATAAAAGCGAAGATAGATCTAGGTGTTGCCATCTTTGGTAGGCAATCCATAAGTGGCTCTCATAATAGATTCATATGGTAATTTAACTTTCTTTCTAGGGAAGTGTTCCATGCCTTTCCTTAATGGAAATTGGAATTTAATATTCCCTTCCTTCATATCAATAATTGCACCAATCGTTCTAAGGAAAGGTCTACCAAGAATAATAGGACATGAAGGATTGCAATCTGTATCAAGAACAATGAAATCTACGGGCACATAGTTCCTATTTGCAACAATAAGAACATCATTAATTCTTCCCATAGGTTTCTTAATGGTGGAATCTGCAAGATGCAAGTTTAAAGAACAATCATCAAAATCATGGAAACCTAGCAAATCACACAAAGTTTTTGGAATCGTGGAAACACTAGCACCCAAATCACACAAAGCATAACACTCATGATCTATAATTTTAATTTTTATTGTAGGTTCCCACTCATCATAAATTTTTCTAGGGATAGAAACTTCCAACTCAAGTTTTTCTTCATAAGATTGCATCAAAGCATCAATGATATGTTTAGTAAAAGATTTATTTTGACTATAAGCATGAGGAGAATTTAGCACGGATTGCAACAAGGAAATACAATCTATCAAAGAGCAATTATCATAATTAAATTCCTTGAAATCCAAGATTGTGGGTTCATTGCTATTTAAAGTTTTAACCTCTTCAATCCCACTTTTAATAATTTTTGCATCAAGATCTAAAAACTCCGAATCATTGGAACGCCTTTTAAATAAAGTTGACTCATCTCTAGTCCCATCATTATCAAGATTCATATTGCAAAAAAAAGATTTAATAGGGGACACATCAATCACTTTTAGATCTTCATCCTTATTATCATGAAAACTAGAAGAACACGCTTTTACAAAGCAATCTTTCTTAGCACGCATCCTAGCGGTTCTTTCCTTGCACTTATCAATGGAAAGTATCATGGCTTTGAGAGACTCATTGATATCATGCTTAGGTGGAATAGATCTAAGTTTCAAAGAATCAACATCAAGAGAAATTCTATCCACGTTCCTAGCCAACTCATCAATCTTAAGCAATTTTTCTTCAATCAAAGCATTGAAACTCTTTTGCGAAGTAATAAATTCTTTAATACTAGATTCCAAATCAGAGGGCATCTTATTATAATTTCCATAAGAATTGTTGTAGGAATTACCATAATTATTATAGGAATTACTAGGAAACGGCCTAGGATTAAAATTACCTCTATACACGTTATTACCAAAATTGTTCCTACCAACAAAATTCACATCCATAGATTCATTATTATTCTCAATCAAAGTAGACAAAGGCATATCATTAGGATCAGTAGGAGCACTCTTATTAGCAAACAATTTCATAAGTTCATCCATCTTTCCACTCAAAACATTAATCTCTTCAATTGCATGCACTTTTTTACTAGTAGATCTTTCAGTGTGCCATTGAGAATAATTAACCATAATATTATCTAGGAGTTTGGTAGCTTCTCCTAAAGTGATTTCCATAAAAGTGCCTCCCATGGCCGAATCTAAAAGATTTCTAGAAGCAAAATTCAATCCGGCATAAAAATTCTGTATAATCATCCATAAATTCAAACCATGTGTAGGGCAATTATGTATCATTAATTTCATCCTCTCCCAAGATTGTGCAACATGTCCATGATCAGGTTGCTTAAAATTCATAATATCGTTTCTAAGAGAGATGATCTTAGCGGGAGGAAAATACTTAGAGATAAAAGCATATTTGCACTTATTCCATGAATCAATACTATTTTTAGGCAAAGACAAAAACCAAGCTTTAGCACGATCTCTAAGCAAAAATGGAAATAGCTTAAGTTTAACAATATCATTATCCACATCTTTATTATTTTGCATATCACACAAATCAACAAAGTTGTTTAGATGGGTAGCGGCATCTTCACTAGGAAGGCCAGAAAACGGATCTTTCATGACAAGATTTAGCAAAGCAGTATTGATTTCATAAGATTCAGCATCGGTAAGAGGGGCAATCAGAGTGCTAATAAAATCATTATTGTTGGTATTGGCAAAGTCACACAATTTAGTATTATCTTGAGCCATCGTGACAAGCAAGCAATCCAACACACAAGCAAACAAGAAACATGCAAAAAAGCAAAGAGAGAAAGAGAAGGGGAACGGAAAAATAGGGCGAATAAAACGGCAACGGTGAAGTGGGGGAGAGGAAAACGAGAGGCAAATGGCAAATAATGTAATGCGGAGGATAAGAGTTGTGATGGGTACTTGGTATGTCTTGACTTGGCGTAGATCTCCCCGGCAACGGAGCCAGAAATCCTTCTTGCTACCTCTTGAGCACTGCGTTGGTTTTCCCTTGAAGGGGAAAGGGTGATGTAGTAAAGTAGCGTAAGTATTTCCCTCAGTTTTTGAGAACCAAGGTATCAATGCAGTAGGAGACCACGCGCGAGTCACCTCGTACCTACACAAAAAAATAAGAACCTCGCAACCAACGCGATAAAGGGGTTGTCAATCCCTTCACGGCCACTTGCAAGAGTGAGATCTGATAGAGATAATAATAATAAGATAAATATTTTTGGTATTTTTATGGTATAGACTGAAAGTAAAGATTGCAAAATAAAATAGATTGGAAACTTGTATGATGGAAAATAGACCCGGGGGCCATAGGTTTCACTAGTGGCTTCTCTCAAGATAGCATAAGTATTATGGTGGGTGAACAAATTACTGTCGAGCAATTGATAGAAAAGCGAATAATTATGGGAATATCTATGCATGATCGTGTATATAGGCATCACGTCCGTGACAAGTAGACCGACTCCTGCCTGCATCTACTACTATTACTCAACACATCGACCGCTATCCAGCATGCATCTAGAGTATTAAGTTCATAAGAACAGAGTAACGCCTTAAGCAAGATGACATGATGTAGAGGGATAAACTCATGCAATATGATATAAACCCCATCTTTTATCCTCGATGGCAATAATACAATACGTGTCGTTTCCCCTACTGTCACTGGGATCGAGCACCGCAAGATTGAACCCAAAGCTAAGCACTTCTCCCATTGTAAGAAAGATCAATCTAGTAGGCCAAACCAAACCGATAATTCGAAGAGACTTGCAAAGATAAACCAATCATACATAAAAGAATTCAGAGAAGAATCAAATACTATTCATAGATAATATGGATCATAAACCCACAATTCATCGGATCTCGACAAACACACCGCAAAAGAAGATTACATCGAATAGATCTCCAAGAGAATCGAGGAGAACTTTGTATTGAGATCCAAAGAGAGAGAAGAAGCCATCTAGCTACTAGCTATGGACCCGAAGGTCTGAAGTAAACTACTCACACATCACCGGAGAGGCCATGGAGTTGATGTAGAGGCCCTCTGTGATCAATGCCCCCTCCGGTGAAGCTCCGGAAAAGGCCCCAAGATGGGATCTCTTGGGTATAGAAGGTTGTGGCGGTGGAATTAGGTTTTCGTGGTGCTCCTGGATGTTTGCGGGGTACGTGGACTTATATAGGAGGAAGAAGTAGGTCAGTGGAGCAATGAGGGGCCCGCGAGGGTGGAGGGCGCACCCAGGGGGGTAGGCGCGCCCCCTGCCTCGTGGCCTCCTCGATTGTTTCCTGACGCCCACTCCAAGTCTCCTGGATCACGTTTGTTGAGAAAATCACATTCCCGAAGGTTTCGTTCCATTTGGGCTTCGTTTGATATTCCTTTTCTGCGGAACACTGGAATAGGCAAAAAAAACAGCAATTTGGGCTGGGCCTCTGGTTAATAGGATAGTCCCAAAAATGATATAAAAGTGTAAAATAAAGCCCATTAACATCCAAAACAGATAATATAATAGCATGGAGCAATCAAAAATTATAGATATGTTGGAGACGTATTAGTCCTCTTCTTCTTCCTCGTCTCCCTCGTGAGAGGAGAGGGCTTCGATTTCTCCGGACATGGCGTCCGAAGGACCTTTGTGGCGAGGGCCGCCCTTGGCCTCTTTTCCCTTTTTCTTGGCCTTCTTCTCCGGGGCCGGAACCAGCATCTCCGTCGGCTTGGGAGTGGCCGGATTCTCCGGCAGTGGCGCCGGGCAGTCGATCTGCTCCGCTTTCTTCGTCCAGCCCTGTGTAAAAAGGGGAAAATATAATTTTTATCACATCCAAAGTGTTAATCAAATAGGTCTTCGAAAGGGTCATGCTTATAGTTGTGGCCGGGTTCTCGATGTCGAGCCTATGTCCTCGATCTCCATGGGCCAATTCTTCTGGGCCTTGAAAAGCTGCTTCCATATATCTTTGTGTGTGGTGCCAAAGAAGCGCTTCAAGGTCCGAGGCATATCCGGATTGAACTCCCACGTAAGGGAGGCCCGGAGTTGACAGGGGGGAACACGACAGAAGAGCATCACCTGGATCCCGGTGTTTTTGCCCAACAAATTGGAGATGAGTTTTTGCGGCATCATCACCTCTGGCTGGGACCCCCAATCAAGGCCCTTTGCGGTCCACGAGGTGAGCCTTGTTGGGGGTCTGGATATGTAGTCAGGTGCGGCCTCCCACTTGGCATCGCGGGGTTCGGTGATGTAGAACCACTCCTGCTGCCACACCTTGACTATCTCCACAAAAGCCCCTTTGGGCCAGACAGCGTTGGGAAGCTTTCTCACCATAGCGCCGCCACAATCTGCGTGCTTCCCGTCGACTACCTTCGGCTTCACGTTGAAGACTTTAAGCCATAGCCCGAAGTGTGGGGGGATGCGGAGTAGAGCCTCACACACGACGATGAACGCCGAGATGTGAAGGAAAGAATTTGGGGCTAGATCATGGAAATCTAGCCCGTAGTAGAACATGAGGCCCCGGACAAAGGGATGAAGGGGAAACCTAGACCTCGAAGGAAATGGGGGATGAACACTACCCTCTCGCCGGGCTCCAGAGTGGGGATGATCTCATCCTTGTTGGGAAACTGGTGTGTGATATTCGCGGGCAAGTAGCCCGCACCTCGGAGCTCCTTGATGTCCTTCTCCATGACACAGGAGGCCTCCCACTTGTCCTTAGAACTGAATCCAGACATGGCTGGAGGGGTTGGTGGCGGTGGGAAAGGCTAAAGTTTGGGCGTTGGAGCTTGAAGATGGGAAGGCAGGAGGGAGAAGAAGGCGTGGGTGAAAAAGGAGGATTATTTACCCTCTTATGAGCAGTGAAATACCAAACTCCCCCCTCTCGAGACTTAAAACTCGCTTGTTCCCGAAGAGATCATGCGAGTGGCACGGTTGTTTCACCCAAAACCGTATTAATGGGAATCCCGTAATGGGCGGGCACGATCTCTACTTTGACAAGACGTGCCAATGGAGGCCATGCCTCGAAACGTGAAACGCGGGTATGAACGGTTCGAAATGTTAAAGAACCGGATGTGACGCCTCGCTGAAAGGTTGTCATTAAAAGATAGTGTTTCATTTTGATACTCTGCCTTCGTGGCTAAGGGTTATATTTACAATACAGAGTCGGATACAGTTCTTTTGTTTAGAAAATTGTTTTGAAGTATTCAGGAGGAGGAATCCGCCTTGCAATGCTGAAGACAATCCGCATGCCGAACATATCGTCATTGAAGACTGGTTCAGGGGCTACTGAGGGAGTCCGGGATTAGGGAGTCCTCGGGTGTCCAGGCTATTCGTTATGGGCCGGACTAATGGGCCGTGAAAATACAAGGCGGAAGACCTTCCCCCGTGTCCGGGTAGGACTCCCCTATGCGTGGATGTCAAGCCAGATATGTAATTTCCTTCCTCTATAAACCACTCTGTACAACCCTAGGCCCCTCCGGTGTGTATATAAACCGGAGGGTTTAGTCCGTAGGGACGATCAGAATTCACATTGGCTAAACATCTAGGATTTAGCCATTACGATCTCGAGGTAGATCAACTCTTGTAACCCCTATACTCGTCAAATACAATCAAGCAAGACATAGGGTTTTACCTCCATTAAGAGGGCCCGAACCTGGGTAAACATTGTGTCCCACTTGTCCCTTGTTGCCTTTGATCCTCAGACGCACAGTTCGGGACCCCCTACCCAAGATCGACCGGTTTTGACACCGACAGTGTGCACCAGCACGGAGAACGCCCTGGTTGGCTTTTCTGGAGCTTCCTGCTTCAGGTAGTGCGCGATCGTTCAACCCTATGCCCGGGTTCGTTTCCTGGAGGTTTCTGCTTCAGGTGGTGCACGATCGTTCAACCCTACGCTACACGAAGAGATCCAACGCAACCACGACACCCAGGTCGTTGTCTTTTGCAACGCAACCTATATGGAGGCCAAAGCAACACATTAATTTAGAACAATGTTGTTTTCTGTTGTCGAGACTGTTGAGCTATGGATTGTCAATCGTGCGGTCGCCAGAGTCACTTACCGCTTCGCACACTTGAGCCCTCTCTCAACTATTGATCTTATGATGGGTGGGCTGGTGAATGATACGTTGTAGTTCAAATTTACTGCGACCACTGTAGCTTGCAATACCTGTAGATGTCTTTCTTTTTCCCTTTTGTAGCATTTTACTTTTGACTATTTAGTGGGCGCTCTCCAGCGAGGGAGCCATCTATCTTGTAATTGGGTTGTGCCCTAAGTTGTCATGTTCCAGCTGGCCAAACCCTATTTCCAGGTTCCTCTGGTCTAAATCGAAATCCCCAACCAAATTCGCAAGTTGATCGAGTTCTTGTCAGAATTTCTATGATGAACACTGACAGGCATGAGTAGGACTTGTCAATTGGTATTAGAGCCAGGTTTTTAGTCCTTGGAAGCATAGGATCCAACGTCTAGATTGGATCTAGGCTCCGATCTATCGCGGCGGCGGAGGCAGTGCGAAGATCGGCGACGGTAGACCATTCGGAACCAAGATCGGCTGAGATAGTGGTTTTTGAAGTACTTCGCTTCAGTGTTAAATCCCACCCACCCACCCTTCTAGTGCTTCTTGTTCCAGTGTTGGAGTTGGCGAGGCGGCGGCAGATTTGGTCGAGAGGTGTAGTTACTAGTTCATCATAAAATCCCTCCCTCTACCACCCAACTGCTCCACGGATAGGGGTGTCCAAATTAGGACTAGATGGCGTAGCCTGGTGACACAGTGGACATGGGGTCGTTGGAGCTCGAATCCCTACAGCTGAACATCAAAACTTTATGACAAGAGCATGAAGATGATAAGAAGGACTTTTATGATTTTGCGGAGAAAGTCAACAAGAACTTTGCAAGAATCGATAGAAATTTCAAGAAGCTTCAAGCAAGTATGTAGAAGCTAATTGTAGAAGAGAAGACATAGGAACTGCAAGAGCCGGCATCAAGATAGGGAAGTACTAAAGTTGCTCCTAGTCGATCAAAACAGTTGCACACAAACCAACAATCTGCAGAAAAACAATGCTCCCCAACAACTGGGTCTGCAGTCTTAATTGACAAAACTTCTAGAAAGGAGTTGAATTTGGATGGCATGCCCAAGGGCCCCTACAAACATCCAAATCACACGGCAAACATAACAAAGTTTGCAACTCCACAAAACAATGTGGTCTCAAATCCTGGAGTAATTGTCCCTATGGAAGATTTACCTGAGGAACACCACAAACAAGTTATGCCTCGAACCAGACCACCAGCTCAAGATGTGAGTAGGAACATCTTAAGTGTGAAACCTGCCAAACTGAACATTTCCGAATTTTAAGGAACTGATGCAGATTCATGGATATAAAACATAGAGCAATTCTTTGAGGCAGCCTGAACTCCCCTTGAACAAAGGACTAAAATTGTTGTCTCTTATCTAAAAGGAGAGACCAGCCAATGGTGGAGAGTACTAGATTTCTGGCATATAACAAGCACTGGCATAGATTTTTTTCTTACCTCACAGAGAGATTTGCCCTTACGTCTATTTGTGTAAATGTGAGAACTTTTCACAGCTTGACACAAACTGGGACGGTAGCATAGTATACCTCATCTTTTGAGCAGCAAATGAATTTAATGAGAAGATACAATCCAGCTATCCTCGATGACTATTATATGAACAACTTCATATCTGGATTAAACCCGTACATACAAAGCCACTTGGAGTGTCTACATCTAGCTAATATAACCAAGGCCATGTGGTTTGCAAGACGAATGGAGAGGTCTTGTCTCCCTGCTCCGAGCCCAAGAACATTTCCTTCCTACTACAAGAAGCAAGGGCCCATTGAAGCTACTAAAGCACCTACTTATACAACACCTGCTGCCACTTTAATTTAGCAAGCCAGAGAAAACTGGATTTGCTATAAGTGCAGAGAACCTTGGTTCCTAGGACATAAACAAGTGTGCAAAATGTCTCAAAACGCACAAATTCAAGCACTCCAAGAGCAACATGAGGACAACCCTGAGGTCATTTACACAGTAGATGCAGAGGATGACACATCTGGTCTTGAGGATGAGCCCCCTGACACCCAAGAGTTGAAAATATCTATGCATGTTGCTACTGGAGTTCCTTAGGACAGTTCCAAACATACCTTCACACTTCTGGTCCAACTAGGCAACACTCATGTTGTAGCACTGATAGATAGTGGAAGCACTACCACATTTGTCTCTCCTGAAATTGCTTTACAAGTTGTAATCCAGCTCACACCAATAAAAAGAGTATCTATCACTATAGCAAATGGAGATAAGTTGATGAGTGTTTTTATTGTCATAACACCAAGTACTCCATCCAGGAAGAACAGTTCAACTCCAACTTTAGAATCTTGAAATTGACTAGCTATGATGTCGTTTTAGGAGCTGACTAGATGTATGCTCATAGCCCTGTGACTTTTGTTCTTCCACAAATGACACTAATTGTTAAAAAACGGAGAGGAAAAATTATGCACATTTAAAGATGAAAGTCTTCCAGACAGCCCCTGCTCTCCACTCTTGCAAGAAATGGGCCAGATTCTGGATGACATAGTTTATGGTGCACTCATGTGGATGCAGCCCATCCAACATAAACAATAAGAGCCATAGGAACATAAACCAGAAATGAACAAGCTCTTGGAACAATTTTAGGGGCGTATTTCAAGAGCCTACTGGACTGCCACCAAAGAGAAGTTGTGACCATGCTATCAACTTGGAACCTGGAGCTCCTGTCACAAACAAGAGGGGCTATAGAATGCCACATAATCACAAGAATTCTCTAGAAAATATCATAAAAGAACTAGTTGAAAAAGGAATTATCAGACTCAGTCAGAGCCCATATTCTTCACCTGCTATCTTAGTCGGGAAGAAAGATCTCACTTGGAGACTATGTGTGGACTACAGGAAACTAAATTGTCATATTATCAAAACAAATCCTATTCTAATGATGGAAGACCTACTGGATGAACTCCATGGTGCTACAATGCTCACAAAAATAGATTTGAGAAGTGGATATCATCAAATCGGGATGAGGGAAGAAGATATTGCAAAAACTGCTTTTAGCACACATGTGGAACTGTATGAGTCTTTGGATATGCCCTTTGGAGTTACTAATGGTCCTCCTACATTCCAGCAACTAATGCACACTGTCTTGAAACATCTTCTCAGACACTGTATACTCATGTTCTTTGATGACATCTTGGTCTTCAGCAAAACCTACAAAGAACATCTAGAACATTTAGCACTGGTTTTCAAAACCCTCAAAGAACACACACTATATGCAAAACTTTCCAAATGCACTTTTGCACAATCAAAGGAGGAATACCTGGGTTATGTGATCATAGCAAAGGAAGTGTCTATAGACCCTACAAAGGTTGAGGCCATCACCAAGTGGCCCACACCAAGAAACACAACTCAGCTCAGAAGTTTTTTGGGCTTTGCTGGATATTACACAAGATTTGTTAAAAACTATGGAATGATCTGCAAACCCTTGTTTGATGCATTGAAGAAATAAGGATTTACTTGGTCTAACAGACAAGAACAAGCTTTCTAGTTTTTGAAAACTAGTATGACACAAGCACCCCGTTTTGTCCATGCCCTACTTTTCCTTACCATTTGTACTTGAAGCAGATGCATCTGGCTTTGCAAAAGGGGTTAGTACTAATGCAAAATGGTCAACCAATTGCTTTCCTAAGTAAGGCAATTGGACCTAGAGAAGCAGGCTGGTCACTTATGATAAATAAGCTCTTGCAATTATAGAAGAGACAAAAAAGTGGAACACTATTTTGCTCCTTCTTCCAGAACAGAAACTCACTAACGGAATTCAGCACAAACTCTTGATCAAATTATTGGGCTACAAGTTTAAATTAGAGTACAAAAAGCGCAAATAAAATAAGGTGGTTGATGCCCTATCAAGAGTGAAATATGCTATACAAGGTTTGGGCTCTACAACTACAATTCCTGCTTGGATTAAGGAGGTGGTCAACAGTTATGAGAAAGACAACAAGTGCTCTGACCTAGTTGCCCAACTTGTTATTACACCTACTAGTCATCCTCCTTGCACTCTCACAAGTGGTGTACTCAGGTACAAAGGAAAAATACTAATTGGCAACAGTACCGACCTTAGAAAGTCCCTTTTACAATATTTCCACACCTTTGAATTAGGGGGACATTCTGGAGAAAGGGCCACTTACCATTGGCTGAAAATCCTGTTTGTTTGGCCTGTAATGAGACAAGCAGTAAAAGATTATGTACAACAATGCCCTATTTGCCAACTCAACAAAGCAAATCATCTCCGTTATCCTAGTTTAATACAGCCCCTACCAATTCCTGATTTTGTTTAGACTCATATCTCCATGGACTTTGTAGAGGGCTTGCCTATGTCTGACAACAATGATCTGATACTAGTAGTGGTAGACAGGTTCACCAAGTATGCACATTTTGTTGCTCTCAATCATCTCATCATTGTCCAAAGTGTGGCTCAGGTTTTCACTGGTAATGTGTTCAAATTACATGGACTGCCAACTGTGATAGTTACTGATAGAGACAGGATATTTACAAGCCACTTATGGCAGAAGCTCTTTAGTAAAATGGGAGTGAAATTACACATGAGCACATCTTATCACCCTCAGTCTGATGGACAGACTGAAAGGGTCAACCAATGCCTGGAAAATTATTTAAGATGCATGGCATGTGCACAACCAAAGAAATGACACAAGTGGCTCTGTAACGCCCCGAGAGCGACGCTCCAGGCGCCTTCCATGTTTCTCCTTGCCGCCGTGTGTTTTTATCGATTGGTGCATCATCTTGCTTATGTCATCTTTTCTTTTACCTTGTGCATTTCTTCTTGTATGTTGTTGTGTGTGTTGCAATCTTCATAATGTGTTGTGCTTCATGTATGTTCAACTCCTGCTTTGTCTCTCTCTCAACTTCATCTTCTTCTCCACCCATGACCCTTTGCATGACCATCTTCTTCCCTTTCTTCTCTTCTTTATTTATTTGGGGTATTTATTTCCCTCTTTCCGTTAATGCTCATTCTTTCCCTATATCTATTTCACCATGCCTACTTGTTCTCTATCAAATTTCTTCTCTTTTGAAGTTGTTTTGGTTGGGTTCAAAATTGCATCAAGTTTGAAGTTAATTCAAACTTGGTTTAATTTTCTACCTTTAAAAATGCCCTAAGCAATTTATTCAAATATTACATAAATCTTGGACCCCATAGCATTTTTCCTCTTTGTCAGAAACCTCCCTTAGATCCCTGCACATTTTTTTTATTTGCTGTGTGAGGAGATTAAATAAAGAAGAGAAGAGGGAGGGAGAAGGGAGCCCAGCCAGGCCTCTGGCCACTTGGGCCTCCTATGCAGACCGGCCCACCTAAACCCTATCTAACCCTAGCCCGATCCCTCACTCTCCTCGATCTTTCTCTCGCGCCGCTAGACCCTCTTGCTCGATCCCCCACGCTCCTCCTTCCCATCGCTTGCCTCCACCACCAGAACAGACGCCTCCGCCGCCAGCGCCCGATCCCCTCGCGCATCTCTCCCCTTCGTCCTCCTCTGGCGCCACCCCTCTCCCTCACTCACTCATCTCCCTCGACAGCGCCCTTCCTTCTTCCCCGCGCCGCCATCGCCTCCCTCTGCCGTTGTGCCACTTCGCCGTCCTTCAGCTCATCGTCGCACACTTGCCGTCTTCGCCGCCGCACGGGTGAGCGCCACTGCCAAGGCTGCTCCTTCTGTCGCGCGCTACCCCGGAGCCGCGCCGGTCCTCCTGTCCCGCAGCAGAGCACCCCGGCGCCCATCTCTTGCGCCTCCCCGAGCAGGAACTCCGCCTTCCCTGTGCCCGTGTTTCGCTGACCGGAGGTGTCGTCCTCGACCGTCGCCAGCACTGCTGCCCCGCCTGTGTCCTTTGCTCCGACCGTCTCGCGCGCTCCCTTTGTCTGCGTGCCCAGGGCCGCGTCAGAGCCCTCTCTCGGGCCAGGCTGCTGCCATGCTCTGGCACCGCCCTCTGCTTCTGTCGAGCCGTGCCGCTCCGCTACACCCCCTCTCCTGCCTTGACTCCACTGCCTGGACATGCTCTGTCGTCTGCCATCTCCAGATTGCTCCCGCCTGCAGCTCCTTCATGCCCCGGCCACAAACCTCCAAGGCCATCGTTCAACGTTGAGACCTCTGCCCCGGAGTACCTCAAGTTCGTCTATACAAAACTGCAAAGTACCTCTACGCTCGGATACGCCAAGACTGTCCAGGATTTGCCAAGTACCGGTTCGAGTATGACTACCGCCGAAACCCCGAGGACATCGAGTACGACTACACAGGATGATGCATCAAGTTCCGCGGCTGTCTACATGGAAGTACCACTACCGTCGTCGTGGATTCGTCAAGACCCGTATACAACTACCGCCTCCGAAGAACCATGTAACGATACGTCAAGTTCGACTACGACTCATGAACAACCACGCGGGATTCCTCGGACGCCAAGTTCAACGATGCGTCAAGTTCCTCGTTGTGACCCCGAACATCTACGGACAAACTTGTGCGTCTAAGAACGTGAACGCCTGCCGATGACCCTCCAAGTTCGTCCAGGATTGCTATGTACCACTACCATCGACGAGAACCACTACTTCCACTACGGCATGTACAACTGCCGTCGCGAGAACGTCTACTTCCACCACTTCCACTACGAACTCGTTCCACTCCGTAAATGCACCTTTGGAAGGTATAACCGCCGGAACGACGCCCGTGAACGAATGAATGCATGTTGTATGAGAGACACCCTTGTTCTCCTCGAGTCCGAATTGTTGGTGCACGTTGCCCCTCTTTTGCCTTGTCATCGACATGTGGGAACCCGGTTACCGGGATCACCCCACCATTTTGCTTGACACGCTCACGTCACTTTTCCTTTTGCATCGGTATTTCCATGAGCTACCGGAATCGTTATCGTTGCCCTGGCACCCCTTTCTTTCCACCACGGTGACAAATGCTTCATTTTGCTCTTGTCAACTTTAATAAAAATTGCATAAAACTTGTCCATGTCATCCGCGTCATGATAATAACATTTAAAAATGTTTAAATTGTTGTTGCAATAAATTACTAAGGCATATGGGGATTTACCGGATTCGTTATTTGTTATATCTGTCCCCATTTAAATTGTTTAGATAGTATAGTTTTGTTATGCTTCACCTCTTGCCATGTTAACCAACATGTAAAATTGTTGAGTACCTAACCGGGAGAGAACTAAATAATTAATGTGGTGTTCCGTCAATATGCAACTCGTTGCATATTGAGCTACATTTAACTTGTAGTTTTGTTTGTGCCCTTTGCCATGTCATGCATATTTAAACCGGACATGCATCATAATTGTTTGGGCATCATGCCATGTTATGTGTTGGTTGTTCACTATGTTGTTTGCTTCTTTCTGGTATTGCTTCTTCGGGTTAGTTCCGATAACGTCACGTTGTGAGGATTCGTTCGACTATGTCTGTTTGTCTTCTTCATGGACTCGTTCTTATTCCTTGCGGGATCTCAGGCAAGATGACCATACCCTCGAAATCACTTCTATCTTTGCTTGCTAGTTGCTCGCTCTTTTTCTATGCCTATGTTGCGATACCTACCACTTGCTTATCATGCCTCCCATATTGTTAAGCCAAGCCTCTAACCCACCTTGTCCTAGCAAACCGTTGTTTGGCTATGTTACCGCTTTGCTCAGCCCCTCTTATAGTGTTGTTAGTTGCAAGTGAAGATTGGAGCTTGTTCCATGTTTGGAACATGGTTATTTTGTTGGGATATCACAATATATCTTATTTACTTAACGCATCTATATACTTGGTAAAGGGTGGAAGGCTCGGCCTTATGCCTGGTGTTTTGTTCCACTCTTGCCGCCCTAGTTTCCGTCATATCGGTGTTATGTTCCCGGATTTTGCGTTCCTTACACGGTTGGGTTATAATGGGAACACTTTGACAGTTCGCCTTGAATAAAACTCCTCCAGCAAGGCCCAACATTGGTTTTACCATTCGCCACCTAGCCTTTTCTTTCCCTTGGGTAGGCCTGCCCAAGGGTCATCTTTATTTAAACCCCCCCGGGCCAGTGCTCCTCTGAGTGTTGGTCCGAACTGAGCTGCCTGCGGGGCCACCTCGGGGAAACTTGAGGGTTGGTTTTACTCGTAGGTAGTCTCATCTGAGTGTGCCCTGAGAACGAGATATGTGCAGCTCCTATCGGGATTTGTCGGCACATTCGGGCGGCTTTGCTGGTCTTGTTTTACCATTATCGAAATGCCTTGTAACCGGGATGCCGAGTTTGATCGGATTGTCTTGGGAGAAGGAATATCCTTCGTTGACCGTGAGAGCTTGTGATGGGCTAAGTTGGGACACCCCTACAGGGATTTGAACTTTCGAAAGTCGTGCCCGCGGTTATGGGCAGATGGGAATTTGTTAATGTCCGGTTGTAGAAAACCTAAAGATTATCTTAATTAAAATGCATCAACCGCGTGTGTAGTCGTGATGGTCTCTTCTCGGCGGGGTCCGGGAAGTGAACACGGTGTTGGAGTTATGCTTGATGTAGGTTGCTCTAGGATCACTTCTTGATCATAGATTCTCGACCGTGCTTTTGCCTTCTCTTCTCGCTCTCATTTGCGTATATTAGCCACCATATAAGCTAGTCGCTTGCTGCAGCTCCACCTCATACTTTTACCCTTCCTATAAGCTTAAATAGTCTTGATCGCGAGGGTGCGAGATTGTTGAGTCCCCGTGGCTCATAGATACTTCCAAAACCAGTTTGCAGGTGCCGATGATACCATGCAGGTGGCGTAACCAAGCTCAAGGAGGAGCTCGATGAAGACCTTGTTCGTAGTGTTGTTTCGTTTCAGTTGATCAGTAGTGGAGCCCAGTTGGAACGATCGGGGATCTGTGTAGCATGTGGGGTAGTCTTCTTTTATTTTGGTTCCGTAGTCGGACCTTGTTTGTATCTGGATGATGTAATGTTATATTCATGTATTGTGTGAAGTGGCGATTGTAAGCCAACTATGTATCTTTTCCCTTATGTATTACATGGGTTGTGTGAAGCTTACCTCACTTGCGACATTTCTTTCAATGCGGTTATGCCTCTAAGTCATGCTTCGACACGTGGGAGATATAGCTGCATCGAGGGCGTTACAAGTTGGTAATCAGAGCCTTCCCTGACCTTAGGAGCCCCCTGCTTGATCGAACCGCTGGCGTTGCTGAGTCTAGAAAAATGTTTTGAGTCATTTAGGAATTATATATATCGGAGAGTTAGGAATTCTTTTTTACTCCTTAGTCCCTTCGTCGCTCTGGTGAGGCATCCTGACGTAAAGTTTTGACTCTTCTGTTCTCAAATTTCACTAAAAAAATTAGGACCACGCGGGTATCTTGGACTCGTTTCGATGGTTTTGTGACAAGAACATTGTTCTTGGTGCCTCCTGACATTTAGGGGTTGTGGCAGTGTCCCGGGGAGTTGAGCTCCGAGGTGTTGTCGTCACTATTTTATCGTTGCAGTTCTGGAATACCTGAGTTCGCCGACATCAAAAATCTCTTTTATGCAGTTGTTGGTGAGATAACCTCGACGCCACCCAGTACTGGGGTGGGAGTTCGGGAGTGTTGCCATAACTCGTATAACGAATGCTTTTCGAAGGTTGAGGTAAATGATTTCCGAAGGTTTCTTGGTTATGTGTTGAAGGATGGATATAGTTGGATGTAGGATTTGTTAGTTTTGGGTGAGATATTATGCTTCCCCTGTATACCCAACACCTGATTGCATAACCAGAAAGTTTAGGGAGTTTATAACTGGGAATTCAAGTAGCTCGTAGGATATCTTTCAACAGATGTATGATATGAAATTGGGGTTCGATGTCTAGTGGTTCGCCTATTCACGGTTGGTTTTACAGTGGTGTCGTTGTGTCTTAAAGAGTCCTTGGCTATGCCGACTTGGGGACGCTTCGTATGTCATGTGCACTGCCTTGTACATGATGGTGTTGTACGATCGAGCCCATGTAGGCCCCACCACGAAAACTTCAGACGAAATCTCTATCATATGTATGTTCCGGCTTATTCCGCAAGCCAATCCTTTGTTTTTGTTTTTGAGCTGTGGTATTCGAGTTGCTTCGAAGTCAAGAGTTGATTCCATACCTTTCCTAAGCGGTGTTCTCATACTCTTATGCGAATACTAATCCTTGTTGATAATCGAGATTGTCATGCCAATCTTGTTCAGCCGGTGTGTCTCTCTTCAAGGGGATCCGATCACGTCAACATTCGCAAGTTCAATTATTAGTTTTTTCTTATCGGTGTTTGTTTTCATCCGTCCCAAGTTGTCTTTGTTTTTCCCACCCACCCACCCTTTTTCTTCAAGGACTCAGATTGCTTAATCGAGTATCCATCTTATTGATGTGTAGTCTCTCCATTCTTTTCCTTCAATGTTCGTATCCGGTGATTCTCATGAAGATACTAACGGAGCCTCAAGTTCATCATTATTTGCTCTTTTTCTTCTCCGGTGGATTCAATTCAAACTTTGTTGATCATATCCTTTCCTCGTTTCAATGCTTTCTCTTGCCGGTGCACCTCTCAACTATCCTCTTCTCGCTATTCATTTGTTTTGGATTGCTCAAGATATCTCGAAGATTCGTGTTTCCACTCTGCTTCCGTTCAAACTCTTTCGATGATGTTATCTCATTCAAGCCTCCTAAATCAACCGGTGCAATCTCTCTTTAAAATCGTTCAACGGTGTATCTTTTCAATGGGCCCTAACCCACGGGTTTTTTCCCAGGACCTTACCTGACTCTTCTTATTATTCCGGAGCTTCTCAAATTCTTTTCCAAGTTTGACGTAAGAATGAGTTATCATCAGTCAAATGCCTTTCTCCAAGATCTATCAAATTCTTTCATCGTTGGTTCAACCTTTCCAATCTTAATACCGGAGTATCTCAACAATTTGGTGGTGTTTCTCGTCGTCATTCTCAACACTTGAAGACCGAAGAAGATTTTTTTTTACTCTCAATCTTATCCGTTCTCTTCAAGATTAGTGATTCTATCTTATTGCAATCCTCTCATAATTGTCTTGATTGTGAGAATTCTTTTCACCCACCCGGAGCTTTTCATGAGTAGTTTCCAATTCTTTCCTCCGAAGGCCATCTTTTCAAATATTATTCATTCCAGCTTTCAGCTCTCGTTCTTCAATCTTACCGGTGCATCATTCAAGTATTCTCTAATCAGCTCATGATCTATTCGTTCTCATGCATCTAAATTCTCTCAAGTATCTTCATTCATTTTCTAATTCTTCCCAGTGTTTCTTTATCTTTTATTCGTTCATTTTCAATTCTTATGGTGGTTCGTTCAAGATTTATCTTACCTTGTTATCATATCAATTCATTCGCTGTTTCCAAATCCCACCGGCGGTTCGATCAAGACCTTCCCAAGTTTGCGCTATATCTATCTTAATCCTTTCAACGAGAATAAGTAGTATGCCAAATCCGTTGCTTGTCATCAATTTAATTGATGAAGGATAAGCATAATGTAATTATTATTCTTGTTTCATCCAAGTGATTAATTCCTTATTCCGGAGGTTCATCAAGAATTCTTGATTTCATTTGTTCATCTTTCTTTCCGGAGTTCCAAGGTCTCTCAATTATATCACCACGAAGCTCCATCTAAATCATTGCAAGGATTCTCCCAGAGTTCTTTCAACTTTCCTTTCGTTTGATCATTCTTTTATTACCGGAGTTCTTTATGGAGGCCCTACATGGTGGTTCATCAAGGATTTAAATTCCTTCTCGAAGTGTTCATTGATATTCTCTTCAGAGGAGATCAAGTATTCCTCTTCTTGCATTCCGAAGTGCAATTCTTTCTACAGTATCATTTGAGGTGGTATTATGTCATTCTTGGTAATTTGAGTTCATGTTTCATGATTCACATGTTGTCAAGAATGAGGTATTTTAAATCCATCAATCTCTTCATTGAAGTTATATTGGGTTGTATTTCACCTAAAGCTTTCCCTAAGGATTTTGCTATTTATGGTGCTTATAAATGACCCAAGTTCTTCATCTATCCTCCCGGTGAAACAAGTTTCTCGTCTCCTTGTTGATATCAATCCAATCTTTTGTTTCCGTAGTGGCAGAATTTCGCCTCAATTTTGAGAAGTTTTCCATAAGCCCACTACAAGCTTATTCGTTTCGTTGTTGGTTTTCCAATAACTCCGTTTAACCTTCTTGGAAGGATGTTTTCAAATTCATTCGACGTTGAAGATGTTGTTTTCTTCTTTGTTACTTTCAGTCTGTTCTATCTTTTGTTCCGGAGGCATTATGATGTTGCACACTTCAATCCATCATCCCATTTTGTCAAAGATCATGTTCTTTCCTTTGCTTATCCATTCAACCAGAGTGACGTGTCCTCTTTTCAAGTATCCTCTCATCTTGTCAAGTTCATGATTCTAACTCCTTCCATTTACAGTCGGAGTGCTGCCCAAATTATATCATTCTTATTCCTTCTCTATCTTGTTTAACCGGAGTGTTGTGTCTATCTTTTCTCTTCTAACCGGACTCCCATCCAAGTGTTTTCATTTTGCCAAGCTCATATTCTTTACCTTCCATTTCCAACCGGAGTGTTGTCGTAAATGACCTTTATTGTTCCTTGTTCCTCTTTTCTAACGGAGTGTTTTCAACTTTGTTCATCTTCATTGTATTCTTTCTGTCAATTTGTTCAACCTCGCAAAGGTTCTCTGGTTTCACTTGTTTGTCAAAGAAACAACTTAGTTTTACCTCTCCACTTCCTTTTCCGCTTCTCTCCGGTGCCATCTCAGATCTCGGGACGAGATCCTCTCGTAGTGGTGGAGTGTTGTAACGCCCCGAGAGCGACGCTCCAGGCGCCTTCCATGTTTCTCCTTGTCGCCGTGTGTTTTTATCGATTGTTGCATCATCTTGCTTATGTCATCTTTTCTTTTCCCTTGTGCATTTCTTCTTGTATGTTGCTGTGTGTGTTGCAATCTTTATAATGTGTTGTGCTTCATGTATGTTCAACTCCTACTTTGTCTCTCTCTCAACTTCATCTTCTTCTCCACCCATGACCCTTTGCATGACCATCTTCTTCCCTTTCTTCTCTTCTTTATTTATTTGGGGTATTTATTTCCCTCTTTCCGTTAATGCTCATTCTTTCCCTATATCTATTTCACCATGCCTACTTGTTCTCTATCAAATTTCTTCCCTTTTGAAGTTGTTTTGGTTGGGTTCAAAATTGCATCAAGTTTGAAGTTAATTCAAACTTGGTTTAATTTTCTACCTTTAAAAATGCCCTAAGCAATTTATTCAAATATTACATAAATCTTGGACCCCATAGCATTTTTCCTCTTTGTCAGAAACCTCCCTTAGATCCCTGCACATTTTTTTATTTGCTATGTGAGGAGATTAAATAAAGAAGAGAAGAGGGAGGGAGAAGGGAGCCCAGCCAGGCCTCTGGCCACTTGGGCCTCCTATGCAGACCGGCCCACCTAAACCCTATCTAACCCTAGCCCGGTCCCTCACTCTCCTCGATCTTTCTCTCGCGCCGCCAGACCCTCTTGCTCGATCCCCCGCGCTCCTCCTTCCCATCGCTTGTCTCTACCACCAGAACAGACGCCTCCGCCGCCAGCGCCCGATCCCCTCGCGCATCTCTCCCCTTCGTCCTCCTCTGGCGCCACCCCTCTCCCTCACTCACTCATCTCCCTTGACAGCGCCCTTCCTTCTTCCCCGCGCCGCCATCGCCTCCCTCTGCCATTGTGCCACTTCGCCGTCCTTCAGCTCATCGTCGCACACTTGCCGTCTCCGCCGCCGCACGGGTGAGCGCCACTGCCAAGGCTGCTCCTTCTGTCGCGCGCTACCCCGGAGCCGCGCCGGTCCTCCTGTCCCGCAGTAGAGCACCCCGGCGCCCATCTCTTGCGCCTCCCCGAGCAGGAACTCCGCCTTCCCTATGCCCGTGTTTCGCTGACCGGAGGTGTCGTCCTCGACCGTCGCCAGCACTGCTGCCCCGCCTGTGTCCTTTGCTCCGACCGTCTCGCGCGCTCCCTTTGTCTGCGTGCCCAGGGCCGCGTCAGAGCCCTCTCTCGGGCCAGGCTGCTGCCATGCTCTGGCACCGCCCTCTGCTTCTGTCGAGCCGTGCCGCTCCGCTACACCCCCTCTCCTGCCTTGACTCCACCGCCTAGACGTGCTCTGTCGTCTGCCATCTCCAAATTGCTCCCGCCTGCAGCTCCTTCATGCCCCGGCCACAAACCTCCAAGGCCATCGTTCAACGTTGAGACCTCTGCCCCGGAGTACCTCAAGTTCGTCTATACAAAACTGTAAAGTACCTCTACGCTCGGATACGCCAAGACTGTCCAGGATTTGCCAAGTACCGGTTCGAATATGACTACCGCCGAAACCCCGAGGACATCGAGTACGACTACACAGGATGATGCATCAAGTTCCGCGGCTGTCTACATGGAAGTACCACTACCATCGCCGTGGATTCGTCAAGACCCGTATACAACTACCGCCTCCGAAGAACCGTGTAACGATACGTCAAGTTCGACTACGACTCATGAACAACCACGCGGGATTCCTCGGACGCCAAGTTCAACGATGCGTCAAGTTCCTCGTTGTGACCCCGAACATCTACGGACAAACTTGTGCGTCTAAGAACGTGAACGCCTATCGATGACCCTCCAAGTTCGTCCATGATTGCTATGTACCACTACCATCGACGAGAACCACTACTTCCACTACAACATGTACAACTGCCGTCGCGAGAACGTCTACTTCCACCTTCCACTACGAACTCGTTCCACTCCGTAAATGCACCTTTGGAAGGTATAACCGCCGGAACGACGCCCGTGAACGAATGAATGCATGTTGTATGAGAGGCACCCTTGTTCGCCTCGAGTCCGAATTGTTGGTGCACGTTGCCCCTCTTTTGCCTTGTCATCGACATGTGGGAACCCGGTTACCGGGATCACCCCACCATTTTGCTTGACACGCTCACGTCACTTTTCCTTTTGCATCGGTATTTCCATGAGCTACCAGAATCGTTATCGTTGCCGTGGCACCCCTTTCTTTCCACCACGGTGACAAATGCTTCATTTTGCTCTTGTCAACTTTAATAAAAATTGCATAAAACTTGTCCATGTCATCCGCATCATGATAACAACATTTAAAAATGTTTAAATTGTTGTTGCAATAAATTACTAAGGCATATGGAGATTTACCGGATTCGTTATTTGTTATATCCGTCCCCATTTAAATTGTTTAGATAGTATAGTTTTGTTATGCTTCACCTCTTGCCATGTTAACCAACATGTAAAATTGTTGAGTACCTAACCGGGAGAGAACTAAATAATTAATGTGGTGTTCCGTCAATATGCAACTCGTTGCATATTGAGCTACATTTAACTTGTAGTTTTGTTTGTGCCCTTTGCCATGTCATGCATATTTAAACCGGACATGCATCATAATTGTTTGCGCATCATGCCATGTTATGTGTTGGTTGTTCACTATGTTGTTTGCTTCTTTCTGGTGTTGCTTCTTCGGGTTAGTTCCGATAACGTCACGTTGTGAGGATTCGTTCGACTACGTCTGTTTGTCTTCTTCATGTACTCGTTCTTCTTCCTTGCGGGATCTCAGGCAAGATGACCATACCCTCGAAATCACTTCTATCTTTGCTTGCTAGTTGCTCGCTCTTTTTCTATGCCTATGCTGCGATACCTACCACTTGCTTATCATGCCTCCCATATTGTTAAGCCAAGCCTCTAACCCACCTTGTCCTAGCAAACCGTTGTTTGACTATGTTACCGCTTTGCTCAGCCCCTCTTATAGCGTTGTTAGTTGCAGGTGAAAATTGGAGCTTGTTCCATGTTTGGAACATGGTTATTTTGTTGGGATATCACAATATATCTTATTTACTTAACGCATCTATATACTTGGTAAAGGGTGGAAGGCTCGGGCTTATGCCTGGTGTTTTGTTCCACTCTTTCCGCCCTAGTTTCCGTCATATCGGTGTTATGTTCCCGGATTTTGCGTTCCTTACACGGTTGGATTATAATGGGAACCCTTTGACAGTGCGCCTTGAATAAAACTCCTCCAGCAAGGCCCAACATTGGTTTTACCATTCGCCACCTAGCCTTTTCTTTCCCTTGGGTAGGCCTGCCCAAGGGTCATCTTTATTTAACCCCTCCCTCCCCCCCGGGCCAGTGCTCCTCTGAGTGTTGGTCCAAACTGAGCTGCCTGCGGGGCCACCTCGGGGAAACTTGAGGGTTGATTTTACTCGTACGTAGTCTCATCTGAGTCTGCCCTGAGAACGAGATATGTGCAGCTCCTATCGGGATTTGTCGGCACATTCGGGCGGCTTTACTGGTCTTGTTTTACCATTGTCGAAATGCCTTGTAACCGGGATGTCGAGTCTAATCGGATTGTCTTGGGAGAAGGAATATTCTTCGTTGACCGTGAGAGCTTGTGATGGGCTAAGTTGGGACACCCCTGCAGGGATTTGAACTTTCGAAAGTCGTGCCCGCGGTTATGGGCAGATGGGAATTTGTTAATGTCCGGTTGTAGAAAACCTAAATATTATCTTAATTAAAATGCATCAACCGCGTGTGTAGCCGTGATGGTCTCTTCTCGGCGGCGGCCGGGAAGTGAACACGGTGTTGGAGTTATGCTTGACGTAGGTTGCTCTAGGATCACTTCTTGATCATAAATTCTCGACCGTGCTTTTGCCTTCTCTTCTCGCTCTCATTTGCGTATGTTAGCCACCATATAAGCTAGTCGCTTGCTGCAGCTCCACCTCATACTTTTACCCTTCCTATAAGCTTAAATAGTCTTGATCGCGAGGGTGTGAGATTGCTGAGTCCCAGTGGCTCATAGATACTTCCAAAACCAGTTTGCAGGTGCCGATGATACCATGCAGGTGGCGTAACCAAGCTCAAGGAGGAGCTCGATGAAGACCTTGTTCGTAGTGTTGTTTTGTTTCAGTTGATCAGTAGTGGAGCCCAGTTGGGACGATCGGGGATCTGTGTAGCATGTGGGGTAGTCTTCTTTTATTTTGGTTCCGTAGTCGGACCTTGTTTGTATCTGGATGATGTAATGTTATATTCATGTATTGTGTGAAGTGGCGATTGTAAGCCAACTATGTATCTTTTCCCTTATGTATTACATGGGTTGTGTGAAGATTACCTCACTTGCGACATTGCTTTCAATGCGGTTATGACTCTAAGTCGTGCTTCGACACGTGGGAGATATAGCCGCATCGAGGGCGTTACAGGCTCTCTATGGAAGAATGGTGGTACAATAAAAGCTTTCACACTTCACTAAAAATGACACATTTCCAATCTCTATATGCCAAACCGCCCCCTCTCGTTGTTGAACTGGTGTTACCCCCACCAGAGGGAGGACATACTCAAGATGAGCTAGACAAGAACAACATTGCACAGTAGATCAAGGACAATTTGCTGAAAGCACGGGAAAGAATGAAACACTTTGCTGACAGGAAGAGGTCTGATAGGAAACGGGAAGTGGGAGATATGGTGCATGTCAAGCTTCAACCCTACAGGCATACCAGCCTGAGCATACACAGACATCTCAAACTCCATTCTAAATACCATGGACCCTTCAGAGTGTTGGAAAAGATTGGCCAGATTGTATACATATTGCTGCTTCCTGCTGGCTGTTAGTTACACCCAATGTTCCACATCAGCCAACTAAAGAAGCATATAGGACCTGATGCGGTTCCTAACCCAAAATTACCACTCCTTGATGCAGATGGCCACATTCTGATACAACCTGAAGCATTGCTCGAGAGAAAACTTATATCCAGAGTGCAAGGAGATATCAGCATTCCGATGGTACAATGGCGCATCAAATGGTTGAATTTACCAGTGGAAAATGCTACTTGGGAAGACGCCGCATTCATGCAGAAGATCTTCCCTTGAGGACAAGTCTGTTCTCAACTAGGGGGGGAGTTGTTAGGATTGTAGCTGCATTTAGAACAATGTTGTTTTCTGTTGTCAAGTCTGTTGAGCCGTGATTCATCAATCGTGCGGTCGCCAGAGTCACTTACCGCTTCACACACTAGCGTCCTCTCTCAACCTTTGATCTTATGATGGGCGGTCCTGGTGAATGCTACGTTGTAGTTCAAATTTACCGTAAGCACTGTAGCTCGATGTGCCTGTCCATGTCTTTCTTTTTCCCTCCTGTCGCATTTTACTTTTGACTATTTAGTGGGCACTCTCCAGCGAGGGAGCCATCTATCTTGTAATCGGGTTGTGCCCTAAGCCGTCTTGTTCCGGCTGGAGACCCTAGTTCCGGGTTCCTCCGATCTAAATCGAAATCCCCAACCAAATTCGCAAGCTGATTGAGTTCTTCTCTGAATTTCTATGATGAACACTGACAGCCACGAGTAGGACCTGTCAACTTCTTTGACCCCTCTCCCATCGCCGGTGCGGCGCACCGGTAGTATCGCTAAACTCTTGCCTGGGTATTAGAGTTTGCCAGTCTCCGATCAAAGACTGGTCTGTTCTTATTTTGTTTAACTATGTAAGCAATTGATCAGGATAGCCTGGCGTACTAGATAGGAGTAATTGGGAGGCTCGATTTGCTTATTTTGTGTAGTGACATGTTTACCATCCTATCGAATGCTTCTCCCTATAATGGTTGTATCCGTGGGTTAACTTTCATAAACCCCCAGTCTGTTGCAGCTACTTTTGGTTGCTACGAGAGCTGTGAAATGTGGAATGTCGGTTTCTTTGCCTTGACTTAATAAAGTAGGGGCGGGGGAAATAGAAATCCAACTCGATGCCCAGGCTCATATGCTTCCCCTTGGGAAAAAAATCAAAACAAATACTAGAAACAAATTAAAAATCCAATTTTTTAGTAGATAATTTGATGCGAAAGGTCCGCTTCAAATTTCAACTCATTTGGACATCTGAGCAGATCTGAGCAGCTCTCGTCAAAAAAGACAAAATCAGAGTCTGTAAAAAAGTTTACTGTTCACGCACTGTTCTGACCCTGCTTTTGTCTTTCTTGCCGAGAACTGCTCAGATATTCAAATGAATTGAAATTTGGAGCGGACCTCACGCGTCAAATTATCTACCACACAAAAAATAGTTTTTTTGAATTTTTCTAGTATTTTGATTTTTTTTTCTGAGCACTGGTGCATATGAGCCCGGGAGCAGAAACTCCGCGTCCTGGGGGGAAACCCCTTTTGTTTAAAAAAAGAACTGATTATAGATACTTACACTTGAATACATCGTCATCCCGCTTTTGTTCATGGTGTGACTTCTGAGAGTCATCAGTGAATTAAAGAACAGAGTGAAAGTGTTTAGCTTCAGCACAAAAGAAAACGAATCATTCATAGAAATCGATCGCGGAGCGCAGAAGGCATTTCGCTACCCATCATTTCTGAAGCAAATAGCTTCGTTTTAGAATTATGGATGGTCAATGTTTGGACAGTGCATTACAGATTATTCGGGACAACTTGAGCTTTGTACAGCTCTGTTGTCATGGACAAAAATGGGGCTGATGTGAAACAAGTCGATCGAGTTCATTCTCAGTATTACATTATTGTTAACATGTTGGTAGCTTGCACCGTGACTAATCTTTCAGCTGTGACTAGTCTGTGGGTAAGCAAAAATATGTTAATTCATTACGAGTTTAGCCTGTGCAGAGAAGTAAACGCTCAACGCGAGTCAGTGGAAGTCCGGTTGGCCAGTGGACGTGAGACATCGGTGCCACATCCTGCTATTTGGGTTCACATGCTTCGGTGTTGTGATGACTTCTGTGATCGGGAGGAAGGCATAATGTGTGTTGCAAATACCTGATGTGATGCCGCTGAACCCGGCAAATGCTCCATGGACCTAGAGGAGTTTATATTCGTCAAATGCAAACTAGATATGATGGATGCATGCTACCAATACATATGTGAAATACAGGACATAAACTTACAGCATTTTGTCCAAGCACAGTGCACAAGATGGCATCAGATGCATTTGCACGACACGCCCGGACCATATATGTTGGGTCGATGTACTTCACATCAGCTAGAACACCAATGTCCTTGAAATGTTTCTTGATCTGGGGAGTGATACCAGTGACATCAAATCATTTAGTTGCTATGTACAACTTGACAAAATATCAAAAGGGCGGAGGAATAGGAAGGTTATAACAGATAGAACATGTCAATACGGGAACAGTATCTAATTACTAAGCTTTAAATTCAACATTATATGGTCTCCTATCATGAAATAGGCATGTTAATGACTTGCATGTACAGAAAACGAGGTTCATAAGTTATACACTGGCAGCTAAAAATAACATGTGCAGCACTGAGGTCCCTAACTAGGGTTTGCAAAACTGATGTTAGACTCGGACCAATCCTGACTAGGATGAATAACGTTAACCAGTTCCATTTGTGCCAGAACACTACTGCAACTAAGCTTAGGCAAGCAGCTCAACAAAGAACTGACCAGAAGTTCTACTTCCGTTAAAACGGATTTTCGGCACGGGGGCAACGGGGCACGTTATTTTGAACTGCTCAAAAGAGGTGTTTAAATTATTTGAATTTTGTTACATGAATACGCATGCATGTGGTCTAAGTATCTGTGAAATTTCGTTCAATAATACGTTGTATTATGTGCTGCACAAAAAAGACAAAAAATCGGCCAAAAACAACAACAAAAAAGCCCCTGATTTGCATGGATTTTGTCTTTTTTGTATCTTTTACATGCGAGCACTTATATTGCTGAAAATTTGGCCTGTTACACTGCACTGCTATACGCGTGTGCACGCAAAAATTTGAAAATTTCGAACATTAAAAATCTGGTTTTCTGAACTTCAAAAAAACAGGCACTATGTGCCCGTGCTCAGATGTCGATTTTTTCTCTCTTTCCAGCAAAACACAATAGAATAGACAAGATTCTCATAGTTGTTCGACTTTCCAGTAGATTGTGAATTGGCAGGCTTACCTGCAATAACTAACTACACTCCTGTACGAGCATGCATGTTTTGCCCTACTATAAAACTGGTGACAGCCAGCATAAATCATTCATACACATTCTCGAAAAAAAAATCATTCATACAAAATCCAATAAAAAAGGCCCTTGATTTTCTAGCACGTATAGCAGGTACTGCCCCTCGCAAAAGCAAAAAAAAGTAAAGTAGGTACTGGCTTCAGTAGAGTTGACTGGTTACCAGATGATTTCAAACACCTATCATCATCTAGGATACTTACTAACAAAAATCCATTTGTATGGGGTTTAAAACGAGCATATACCTTTTGTTGCATGTGGACACCAAAATCACTAAGTATCACATTTCCTGAAGCATCTGTTGCATTTGATTTTTGCAGTAAATCCTGCAACAACAAATCCAAGAATCACAACCTAAATTTCATCCATTTAACTGAAGTTACTAGAGCTTTTGGACGAGTCAAAACACCATGCGCCACATCATACCTGTCCTGCACCTTCAGCCACACAAACCACACAAAATCCCTTGGTTTCCAGTAAATGCTCAAGATGTGACAAGACACCATGTTCTCCATCAAGTGTAAAAGATACCTTCACTCAGATTGTGCGCTTGTGTTAGTAAATGTGAAGCAAAGACAGATTTGAAGCTCCATCAGCAGTGTTTTCAGTTACATACCTCAGGTATTAGGCAGACATCAATCTGTCCGCTAGAAAGAGAAGCATGCATGGCTATGAACCCAGTGCTTCTTCCCATTAATTTGACCAACCCAACTCCATGATATGCACTACGTGCCTGAAGATAGAAGGAATTATCTAAAGCAAGAGTAACCATATACCAAATTCACTCCACTTAAGTTTCCATAGTAAAAGAACACGAACAGCAGCAACGTAACCAACCTCTATATAGGCAGAATTGATTGCACGTTGAGCTTCTTCAACAGCTGTGTCAAAACCAAATGTCTTATCCATGAAAAGTATATCATTATCAATGGTCTTTGGAACAGCTACAACTGAAACTTTCAGTTTTCTCTTACGGCACTGCAAACCAGAACAAAGAATTAAACTAAGCATGTACAGTCACATCCCATGAAACACATACGTGTTTTTTCAGTAGAAGATCTGCCAGAATACAAAGATTTAACATAGCAAATGTAATGCACAACGTTGTAACAGTATGTACTTCTATGAAAAGTTTATCATTAAGAATCACGCGTATTGGGTGTACTTTGGGCACAACCACAGAAGTAACATGTGCTGATTAGGGAAAAGGCATCCCTATGTTTTCTCAATACTGTGTCATTTTTGTGCAAACAATGGGCTTTGTATTCTCAGGTAATTGATATAACCTCTACCATTAGGTTGTATAAGAGTCAGATTACTGTGCTATACTTGACATAGAAATAGAACTAAATGCTCCTTTATCCAATCATGTCCAAAAGTACATCAATGACACCTATGATAAAAATAAAGAAAGGAACTCCAATAGAGACGTAATAACCTCCTCGTGGATAGCATTAGCTCCAGCATGGCTACCATTTCCTCCTATTACAAATAGCATATCGATTCTTCTGGCCTTCAAACACAGGATGATCATGTAAAATAATAATGAAGCATCAATACAGAACATCACAATCTTTTATTCACATTGCTTACCTGTATGCTATCTACAATTTCACTAGTTTTAGCTCCTCCACGTGAGACACCTAGGAAGCTTCCACCAGCAAGATTTATGTTCTCCACCACATCACGTGAAAGCTGAAGGTTGAAACCAAAATGTAATTCCATGGCATAATGAACATCAACTTCCTTACAACATCAGGCGAATGGGGGATGCATCCTTACTGGCATTTCTTTTAAGCCTTTTTCAAAAAATCCACGATAACCAAACTGAATTCCGACAATATTCTTCACCCCATAGATCTCCAGGGTAAATACTATCTGGAAATACGATTTACATTTGATCAATATTGTCAAGAGGTTGTGGAACCAAGATTTAGACACAAGAAATATATTTTTAATAAGGCACACCACTTATTTAAACTTCAGGCATGTAAAGAAAAAGCCAATTTCTTGCACGATACTGAAAGGACAATACCTGTCTAATGACATCATTTAAACCGGGGCAGAGCCCTCCACAGGTAACAATGGCTGCTTTTACTTCCTCTGGCTCATAGTATATTTCCTTACGAGGCCCTGCACGATGCACCCTATAAAAAGCAAATACCACTGTTTCATCAATTCCCCCTTCTTGAAAGATAGAATCACGAGAATATAGCAATTGAAGACATTCTAGTAACAATCAAATGACAAATGCAAAAACTCGCATAAGCTAGCAATTTTTCATATAATCTGATGATAAAAGGTAACGTATGTCACAGAAAAGACAAACCAACTGCATCAGAGCGTACCAATGTTCCACCCAGCTACAATCAGGATCAATGCACTCAGCTCCAGCAGAATTATTAGAGGCATAGTTAATCACCTGGAGAAACATACTGTGTAATTATAAATACAAACAGTAAGGAAAAAGATAAGGCTTCTTTAGTCGAAGGTTCAAAAAGCAAAGTCTTTGCGTTTCTGGAAAAAAAACATTTTAACTGAAGCACATAATTGGTATTATCTAAAGTAATGTTCGGCAGTTTACAAAGAGAATTAGTAGTTTGCACGAAGTCGGCACATTCAACCTTACAAAATACATTAATGAATTCATGAATAAGCAAATGATACATGGTACCACTAACTGTCTCGTGACATAATTAATTCTTCCTTAGTTTCCCTGAGGTACATCTCGAGACTAGGCTTTCTTCATGTATTATCTTACAAATCCTACGGAAAACAATTAGTTCACGTCAATATGAAGCGTGGAGCATCATATGTTATCTCATTACTGACCTTCAGAAGTGCTCTATCATCCTTATTCACATAGCCATTCCACTTGTCAGGTGATGAAGCATCGCTAGCGCCCAGGGGACTTCTGTCAGTAACATATGTTCTTTGTAAAAATAAGAGAGATAGATACAGCTTTATGTTTTCAGAATACATAACAAACCAGTTATAGATGAAGTGAATAGGAAGGAACCTGTTTTTCTTCAGAGAAAATGTAGTGAGCCTTGGCTCTAAATCAAATACATCTGTAATATGTGGCAAACTAAAGCGCCTATCCCAGTCTTCCTGATACTTTTGCTTCCAAGAAGGATCACCGAAATCCAGGTCCAACTTCCCTGAAACAGCTCTGGCATGCAGTGCAGCAGAGCCTTTTCTGCTCTTTCGTTCATTTAAGTGAGTGAAACCATACTGACACTGATCCCTGGTTGGATGCCCCCACAGCTGTTGTGCAGTACAAGCACTCGTGCTTGCTTTGAAAGCAATGGCCATCCCAGATAAGGGCATGAAAATAACAGTGGACCCCTAATCTGCAGTAGGAATTTATGTAGGCTGAGTACTTCGTCCCTCCTCAAGCAAAAGTGAAAAGGAGAGGTAAAAACAGCCTGAAGGATCAGCTGGTATCGAAATACTGAGACGATTCCATAGAAAAACAATCACAGATCCATAAAATCATTTAAAAGTGAATTCAACATTACAGGGCCAGTTGGGCCAGTTCCAACTCTAGGAACAAGCAAACTCTAGTCAGCCAGCTCACAGAGACTGAGCCAGAAAATCCTACAGAACACATTATAAGACAAGAGCATCTGTGTAGTCTACTCATGATCATCTACTCCAACAACACAAGCACGGCACATTAAAACCGAACCAGGCAGCAGCAAGAAGGTAAACATTTCTCAAGATGCCCTACCCACAACAAATTAATTTACACGGACATCAACATGCAACATTCCAACCAACTACACACGTGCCTTTGCCGATCACAACCCACACATGTGACGAAGGTACATTGAGTCAGATGCTACGGTACCACCGAACACCATCAAAAGTTCAGAACGCCTATGAACAACACGAACGAGACACCGTCCTAACATATCACACCCGCTCTGCGTGCATTCCGCGCTCGAAACTCGCAGAGTAGACAGCGAAATACGAACCAAATCGGATAGATTCCGGATGGCCAAACCAACTGGCCTTCCAATTGAAACCCCAAGCTCCCTTCCCCTTCAAACTCTGGTACCCTCCCAAACATTTCTAGCCGGCCGAGCCATGCAGCGCACACGCCGATGGCGGGACCGAGTTGCCACCACGGATGGCAAGACGAGACCGCCGCGTTTGTCTCCTCACGAGCGGAGCTGGGGCCTGCCTGGGGATCCACCGGGCGGAGGCGCGCGGGGTGGGGATTTGGGGATGAGCGGCGGCTTACCTGCGGCCACGGGTTGAGACGGCGAGATGAATCGGGGGTGAGCTCCTCTGGCGCCTCTCCTCCGGCCTCCGGGCTTTGGATTTTTCGAGCCGCTCCACGCTTCGCCGAGGGATTGATTCGGGCGCGGCGGAGAATCGGAGGGAAGCGGACGGCGGGGGAGGGGGGCGGTCTGCCAGGTGGCGTAGAGGTGCCTCGGTGGGCTCGGTGTATTGACCGCTACACGTGTTCGGGCACTGGATTGGTGGCGTTTTTCTCGGGGACCGGTCCACGAGATGTCGAGGCATTTTTGTTTTTTCCTCCTTTTATTTTGCGAGGTAGTTTTCTTTTAGGGGATCCCTCATTTGCCGGGTAGTTCTTTTTTAGGGGTAAAAACGATTTTCATTCAAACTAGTAAGTGTGCACGTGCGTTAAATTATTGGTTGCATTTTAAGTAGATGTCAACATGTGGTAGATAAAAGGTTGCTTTGCGTCTCGTGGCGTATAGGAAAGCTTGACAACGCATGAAACGATGAATGTTCATGTCTGGTACACACAGTCACAAACATACATAAAAAGGAGAGTATAAATCAACCCATACAACTCGTTATTTCATGCCTCCGTTTACTCTTTATATGCATCAAGATGCTCTTGACATGTAAGGCCTCCTTTGGTTTCGAGGAATTTTATAGAATTTTAGAGGATAGGATTCTTATAGGATTTTTTCCTTTAGAGGCCTTTGGTTCATAGGAATAGATTCCTATTCCTACATAGGATTGGTTCCTATCCTCCATATTTTATAGGAAAATAAAAATGAGCCTAGACTCAGGCCTCCTTTGGTTCATAGAGTAGGAAAATTATAGGAATAGAAAAGTCATAGGAAATGAGATGACATGCATCTCAAATCCTACGAGTAGGAATAGGAAAGGAGATGTCCTTTGTTTCACATTATAGGATTTTTTCCATTGAGTCTAGGCTAATGTTTATTTTCCTATGAAATGTGAAGGATAGGAAGAGTTCCTCCATAGGAATAGGATTCCATTCCTACAAACCAAAGAGCTCTATAGGAATTTTTCCTATAAAAATCCTACCCTATGAAATTCCTACAAAATTCCTCCAAACCAAAGGAGGCCTCAATGGAAAATTTCTTTGGTGTCAACCAAATGACATCTCGTTTCCTATTCCTACTCATAGGATTTGAGATACATGCCATCTCATTTCCTACAAAATTCATATTCCTATGATAATCCTATCCTATGAACCAAAAGAGGCCCAGGGGACTTCCTATTCTGCACGAAGTGTCAAAGCACTAAAAATCCAAAGCTAAACTCGGCAGGCAACATACACAATTCTATAATGTTTCCCCTCTTTCATCTGTGTTCATCCTCCTCCAAGCCAGCAAGCTTTCATGCCAAAATGCGAAGAGAACAATGCGCTGAATAAATACATGGGTAGACATAGGGAAAAAATAGTACAAAATAACATCCCGGAACACAATGGGGACATATGGAGAAGCACCAGTTGTAGAAAATAAGAAAAAAAATGCAAGTCATGACCATTTTTGATAGTTTTTCTTTACACCCACTTGTGTGTAATACTATCAAACAATAAAAATAATTTGATGGTCATTAGTTCCAAACCATTAACCGAATGAACAGCGAAAGGACCTCAAAGTATTTATACGTAGAAGAATAGTAAAAAAAATATTTATTTATAGATGGTTCATGTGAGAAGAAAATCACATCTTGCAATTTAGATCATCCAGCCCCTTTATGAAGTGAAAGGAGTTCCAAATGTAACAACTTAAAATAAACCAACTCCAACAGTACAAGTGTTACAAATTAAGAAAAAACAAATAATGTGTTGATGACACATGTAAACGACATCTGCTAAGAAACACCGAAGATATAAAGATAGCACACTCTGGTTAGTAATGCATAGAAACCTTATTTTGAAGTATACAAGTCAGCATAGGCACGCCATGTAAGTTCACAAGAAACCGTAAATGTTGGTTGGGCAGTTGTCTTACAAGCAACATAAATTACCGGCACTCCAGCGGCATCCCCTGAGAAGGGGCGACCGGTGCGGCACCCTCGGCGGTTCACGAATTACCGGCACTCCGGCGGCGTCCCCTGAGAAGGAGTTGTTGGTCCTCGGCTCCTTGTCGCCATGCCAAGTGGAGGCCGGTTGTGGTGGTTTTTCTTGGGAGAGATAGGATCGTGACCTAGGAGGTCGAGGTGATGGACGTGTCAATGTGTGCAAATACCCGATTAGTTTCCTAATAAAATGCGATCGTGATCAATTTCCTAATAAAACATGATCATGGTTAGTTTCCTAATAAAACACGATCATGATTAGTTTCCTAAGAAGATGTGATCGTGATTAGTTTCCTAAGAAGACGCAATCATGATTATAGTTTCCTAATTGATCGGACATGGAGTTTCATATGGTGAAGCACGGTCAGTCAATGTAAATTGTTAAGTGCACACAGAGAATGGATTAGGTTAAGGCTAGCCGTTAGATTAAGTTTAGTGGGCTTAATCATGCGGTCATAATGAATCCATGTACGTTTTACGGGGTGCACATAAGAAAGTTCTTGTTTGATTGTTTAATAGTAGTGGAGATAAGTTCACCGGAATCATTGCAATATCATGTGGTTGAGCAAACCAAACATGTCTATCTATATCCAAAGAAAAGGAAAATTTAGCTAAAGCATCCGCTTCATGGTTTCTGCTTCTTCTCTCATGAATGAAAATACAACTCTCAAACTCCTTTGATCTTTCATTGATTTCTTTAATGATAGCAGCACAACGTCCTGCCTCTCCTGCCTTCACCTCCTTGACGGCTGTAGAACAGTTTGAGGACACGAAGACTTTCCGGATTTGAAGATCCAAAGCAAGTGCTAGTGCCTCTCCACATGCAAGTATCTCCAACGTAGGTGCATCCAAAATTTCAGGAAAAGTAATTGACGACGATCCCATATAAATTCCTTGATCATCTCGACACACCACGGTTGTTGTCCCTCTGTTACCTCTCTTTGATACAGCACCATCAACATTAAACTTGCATATGCCTTGTGGTGGCCTAACCCATGGCTCTTTCACCAAAATTCTGTTTTGCACTGTTTGTGTGGGCTTCAACTTCTGTTCTATGTTTCCGAGATCAAGAATATACCTCCTAATGAAGTGATGTGTTGCCAAGGGTGCCTGAAAATCATGCTCATAAACAGCTTTTCTTCTGGAATACCACACTGCCCAAAGTGTCACAACCATCTCAGTGTATTCCACATGAGATAACAGGTCCTGCATAGCTGAAATTCATTGCTTTGCGTGTGTGTCTGTGACTTCAGTCATCTTCTGCACCATCGTCTCATTGGCCAATGCCCATACACATCTTGCTGGAGAGCAGTCCAGAAAAAGCATGGCGCCATGAATCAGGAGCCCTGCAAAGAGGGCAGCATGCAGAGTCGGCCATGTTTCTATGCTCCGGTACGTCAAAGGTGGGTATCGAATGTTTAGCCAAGCGCTAAAGAAATACTTTGAGCTTTGAAGGAATCTGTGAGCCCCATAGATTAGTCCATTGCTTTGTTGGGTCCACTGTATTCAAGCTACCAGCATCATGAAACAACCAACCTTCGCGATTGTACTTGGTGTTGACGAGCATCTTATAGGCCGACCGAACTGTAAAGTTATCATTGTTCTCATGTGCCTATGACCAAAAGTCTGTCACGTTCCTTGTACATAAGGGTATGCCCAGAATCACTTTCTGAATCCATGGGTAAGAAACTATGTCAAACTAGGTCCTCTCTCCATCTAGAGGATGTCTCATCAATCAGTTCTGAGACAACGAAAATATTACCATTTGCACTCGTAATGGGTCTCACTGAGCTCTCCCTGGGAAGCTAGTTGTGGTTCCAAATCTCCGTGGATGTCCCATCACCAATACACCGAATCAATCCCTGAACCAGGACGTCCCTTCCTTCCAGTATGGCCCTCCAAACTTGCGATGGCTGTGATCCTAGTTGTGCATGTAGAATACATGTTCCCGGGAAATATACCGCCTTCAGTAGTTTTTCACTCAAGGAATTTGGATTCTCTAACAATCTCCATGCTTGACGAGCTAGAAGCGCTAAATTAAACAATTCAAGGTCTCTGAACCCCATGCCTCCCAAATATTTCGGTTTTGTCATCACATCCCAAGACACCCACGCAACTTTCCTCTTCCCTTCTTTTGCTCCCCACCAGAATTTCCTTATCATCATATTCAAGTGTTCACATAGCCCCCATGGAAGTTTAAAACATCCCATGGAATAAACCGGGATGGCCTACACAATGGACTTTATAAGCACTTCTTTTCCTCCCATAGAAAGTAATTTCTCAAGCCAACCCTGGATCTTCTTCCAAACTCTATCTTTCAAATATTTGGAAGTGCCATTTTTTGATCTTCCCACATCAGAGGGCATACCCAAATATTTCTCACTAAGAGATTCATTCTGAACATTAAGTAGCATCTCTACTTCCTCCTTCACATTCTGGGGACAACCTTTACTAAAAAATATTGAAGATTTGTCTCTGTTTACCCTTTAACCGGATGCATTACAATAAACATCTAGTAGGTTTGACACTTCCTCCGCCCCTTCTCGACTTGCTTTGAAAAACAGCAGGTTGTCATCTGCAAAAAGAAGGTGGTTAACCGACGGTGCCGACTGTGCCACCTGGATGCCCCTGAGCTGCGATGATTGGTTGTTGGATTTTAAAAGGCACGAAAGGCCCTCTGCCGCCAACAAGAAAAGGTAGGGTGAAAGAGGGTCTCCTTGCCGGATACCTCTTGATGGTTTGAAACTCTGCAATCTGTTCCCATTAAATAAAACTGAAAAAGATACTGTGCTCACCATGTTCATTATAACCGAGATCGAATGATGATCAAAACCCAGTTTCTCCATTATTGCCTGAAGGTAGGCCCACTCAACCCTGTCATAGGCTTTCATCATATCGAGCTTGAGAGCACATGATCTATGTTTCTGCGCCTTATTCCTCTTCATGAAATGTAAACATTCGTAGGCTGATATAATATTGTTAGTTATCAAACGCCCGTGAATAAAAGAATATTGCTCTTCAGAAATTATGTCAGGCAATATCTCCCTCAAACAATTTGCCAGGACTTTTGAGGCAATCTTATATAGCACATTACATAAACTTATAGGCCGGAATTGAGACAAATTTAATGGAGTTTGTACCTTGGGAATTAATACCAGGAGTGTGTCATTGATAGCCTCTGCAGATTCCATACCCTCGACAATACGGAGAACAGCCCTAGTCACCTCCTCTCCACATGTATCCCAATGGTGCTGAAAAAACTTTGCAGGGAATCCATCTGGGCCTAGCGATTTGAGGGGGTACATCTGAAAAACTGCCTTCTTTACCTCTTCCTCTGTATAAGGATTGGTGAGAGAGTCATTCATAGCTTGTGTGATTTTGCAAGGTACCGTATCTAATACTCCTTCCATGTTCTGCGCACTTCTGAGTTGAACAAATTTTGATAAAACTCCGATGTCATGGTTTCCAACTCCTCCTGATCAGAGACTTCGTGTCCATCAGCAGCCATCAACTTTTTAATTTTGTTAAGCCTCCTTCTCATACTTGCTCTCTGATGATAAAAATGTGTGTTGTGATCCCCTTCAGAGAGCCACTGGATGCAGGAGCGCTGTCTCCACATTGTTTCCTCACTATGATAAAGTTCAACCAAGTTTTCTGTGATTTTAAGCTCTAAATGATCTGGACCCAGCCTCCCTGTTCTACTTCTTCAGTACAAAAAAATACACTTCCATGATGATACGTGTTTGTCACAATAGGTCACTTTTTTTGTCATGCATGTACATCCATGACAAATTTATGACAGAATCAAGATAGTCATACCTGTGCTGTCGTAGAAGTGTTTCATGACATTACCAAAATTATCATCACGGAAGTGTTCACTTCCATGACGATAAATCGCGTGTCACAGAAGTGCTTTCGTCAAGGGTGACCGACGCGTGGCATCCACCGTAACGGAACGCCGTTAAGCTATCGGGTCGGGTTTTGGATCCGATAACCCGTTAACAGCCCCGACCAATGGGGATTTTCCACGTGTAAAATCATCATTGGCTAGAGGAAACACGTGTCGGCTCATCATCGGGGCAGATGTCATCCACTGACTGGACAGAAGGCGCCTATGATACGTCGACATGTGGCACGACCCAACAAGTTTAAATGGGCCGGCCCAACTAAAGGCCCACAAGATTTTGCGGACCATAATGGGCCGGCCCAGCTAAAGGCCCACGAGATTTTGCGGACCATAATGGGCTGGCCCAACTAAAGGCCCACAAGATTTCGCGGGCCATAATGGGTCGGCCCAGGTACATGCCCACAAGATTTTGTGTGCCATAATAGGCCAGCCCAGGTAAAGGCCCACAACATTTTTGCGGATCATAATGGGCTGGCCCAGCTAAAGGCCCACGAGATTTCGCCGATATTAATGGGCCAGCCCAGCTGTAGGCCCACAAGATTTTGAGGATCCTAGTAGGCCGGCCCGTTAACTGGCTGCCATGTTTTGGGCCAAATGTCGGCCCATATTGGATACGGTCTATTAATGGCCTGCCACGCTCCGGACCTAATAGTGGCCCATATGAGATCCGGCCCGTTAAAATTCTACCACGTTTTGGGCCAAATTACGGCCCAGATCAGGTCCGGCCCTTTAAGAGGTTCCGGGCCTAATTATGGCCCATATCAGATTCGGCCTGTCAACTGGACACTATACTTTTGGGCCCACTTGCTAAAGCCCACTTAGTAATTCGGCCTGATATTAGTTTTGGTCTGTTAAAGACTCGTTTAACATTTCGATCCTATATTAATTTTCAGCCTGTTAAAAGCCCGTCATATAGTTGGGCCTAACTATGGCCCGGTTTGCATCCGGCCTGCTCGCAGCCGATATTTGATTGGGCCAAACAAGGACCGAGACAATTTTTCGGCCTGTTAAAAGCCCGTGATTTGATTCGCACAATCATGGGCCAGGGTTCATTTCGGGCTACTGCCTATCCGTGAGCTGATCGACACGTTTCAGGCCCAACCTACATCGTGATTGCATGACCGCCCGATTATGTACCGTAATTTTACGGTTTGGCCGGTTTACTGCGAAGACAGGATATATATATATATATATATATATATATATATATATATATATATATATATATATATACAGTAAAATAACTGTAGCATCGTGAATAAGAAAAACATATACTATACAATAAAGAAATTATGGCATATTACATCCACTGGGCATCAAAGTTCGCCACTATGATAATAAAGCACAAGCAGATAGCAGATTACATACACTGGTCATCAAAGATCGCCACCAGTGCAAATAAACACGCCAACAAAATAATATACAAAACCGACAGCACTTCAATAGAGTTCAAGAAAGGTTAGCCTGCCGGGGAGCTGCAGCGCAAGCAGCTAAGCAAGATGATGAGACTGCGCTTGTTCAACACTTATATCTTCCTCACTCTGAAAGATAAACAAGCAGACAGATGACAGGTTTTGCACATAAAAGTATCAGTGCTGACAATTCATCACATTTCTTACTGACGAATAAAGTGACACAGTTTAAATTTGCATTAACACAATATCGTATTGTTCAGGTTAAGACATGGCAGGAAATGACATTGTGAAGGAGTTGGCAGCTTCACGACACCACTGGATTACAGATCAAGAACTCATAAGTATCAATGGTTAGTGTGCTGTCAATTTATACCATTTCAGATTGGCAAATAAAGAGACGGTTTAAATAATAGTAGAATGATATGACATTTTTCATAGTTAAGACATTGCAGAATATGACATTGTGCTGTAGTGGGTAGGTTCACCACACCACTGGAATACAGATGAAGAACAAAAGCATACATGCAGTGCAAAAGAAGATCACTTGCTCTGTATAGTTTAATTTACATGGTATGAAGAAGGAACTTGGTTGTACAACTGAAAACTTAAATTGAGAAAGGACGAATTTTTGTTTATGAACTACATATAATAAACTTTAAATAAGCAATTTGATGCAAACACCAAAAATAAACAGTTGTTGCAGTCATGCCTAACCAAATATATACAATAAAGTTTGAAGGCTTGAGATGGACAAACTTACATTATTGGTGAAGACAGGCTCTATAAAGGTCTTGCCCATGCTGATGGGGGGGGGGGGCAATTCAAGAAGTTTACCACAGAATCTTCTTCAAAAGCATTGCCTTTATTCTACATTTTGTTAAGAGTAAATATAGATGTGATAATATATGAAAAAATGGAGAATATTTAAGATAAGATGAAGAGTGATGCTACATGACCAAGTAGCTATAAATGTAAGTGCAGCGATACAGGCAAAAGGTACAGCCAAGAGCAATGCACAACTAAACTTCTTCAGTACCAACCTTATGATAAGAGTAAATATAGATCTGATATGTAGAAAATGGAGGGCAAAGGAAAATAAGCTGCAGAGTGATGGTACATGAACAACTACCTGTCATTATAAGTACACTGATAAAGGACATCATGTATTTACAAGAACAATGCAGAGCTAAAAAACATTGGCATTGGATATATTCTACAGTAATGTAACCATTCATACAGATCAGATAATTTGGAGCGAACAATTGATAAGCAAGCTATCATGCATACTGTTGTCACATAATGAACTAGGTATGTATGCAAGTACAGCGATACAGGACAACAGGTACTAACAAGAGCAAAGCAGTGGACAACATATTTGTGATATCCTATCGTTCTTGTCAAACCAGAATTCTTCTTTGAGCAGATTTCCTGCAAAAAAGATCTGTAAGGCACATGCGGAAAAGTAGAAGTTCAAATTGTCATGTGATTTCATAGACAGTACCTCATCCTGGGAACGAGACCAATGCATAACAAGGTTTTTTCATTCAATGTCTTCTAAATTTAGCACATGAGACTTCACCGGAAATTCGTTTATAGACTTGCCATCACAGTGTGATTTCCTCAGGTAACACCGATACTGCTGCAATGCTTACTTGAAAAGCACAAGCAAGCTTTGCTCGCCATGACTATCCAGATTGACCCTCGCCTAGTTACAACAATGTAATGTAAATCATTGATGTGTTCAATCAGCAGAAAACAGGAAAATAATAGCCATGAATAATAGCACTTACACGTAAGTTGGACAGGAAGATGTGAAAATGGTGTTTGTCTTCACAATAATCTTCCCATGAGGGGAATATATGCACGTAGTCCCTAACAACATAGAAAGCATTGTCTTTTAAACTGGGAATAAATAGAATGGGGTTCCAATCTGCAGGAATTGGCCGTCTCTGCAGTTGGGATAGGTCTTCGGCCAGTGGACTTGTTGTACTTTTTGCTGGAGTGGGATTTTTCTGTGGTACAGCTGGTGCTATGGCAAATTAAATCGGTATACCTTTTGCTGGAGTGCAGGTCCTGTGTGGTGGGGCTAGTGGTGCGGCCAGTGAAGTATGGGTACAGTCTGCTGGAGTCGGTCATATGTTTTGTGTCACTGGTTGTACAACCAATATAAGTGGGGTGTTGTCTGATTTCTCCGGCACCACCACGTTTTTCAAGGACTTTGCTGGTGCTCCTTCAGGTTCGGCAATCACCCTCTTCCTTTTTGATGTCTGATGCACAAGAACAACATTTGAGTGGAAAAACATGGTATGATGACAGATGGAATATGTATTGATAATGGATGGGCATGGCATCTCGACATATATGATGAGTAAACTAAGCAGATGGCGGTGCAACAAAGTATAAGAAATGCAAGACAACATATGCAAGATACCCGCAATCAATAAAACATTACCAAATTAGAACAGGCACCTTGATGGGTGAACAGGACAGGCCATCTGCCTTTGACTCCTCGAGATTAGAATAGTCATTAGGATCATATTCTGAACAAGAATCAATAGGTGAGGAGCGTATAAGTTTCATTGCATCCAGAATGGCACTCAATGCCTTGGTGCCAATTTTGTAAGTCATTGAAGTGTTTAGCTTCAAGAGTGGACTGCTGCTAGTGCGACACAAAGCAGCTACACAGATCATAATGTAGATATAACGGGAAAACCTTAAGCATTAGAGTAAAATCAGCAAAGTGGAACTTGCTGGAATATATGTGCTAGTATTGCCGGTACGGCTAGAAAGGCTTCGGATACCAGCTCTCTTCAAGTGAAGGTGTGGTACTGTTAATATCAATGTAACTCTCAAAGGCGACACAGCTCCCCGCATTTCCTTGCTATTCTTATAGGATTCAAGTGGGTAGGCCACTACAAATCCTATTCCTATATTTACAAGATCCTACGAATCAAAGAGGCTCAAAGTGTCCATCACAACCAACTGTATAGACCTCTACACTTCCAATGTCTCTGCTCATCTTCAGTACAAGGAACATACTGTACTACTATCATACTCCCTCTGTTCCAAAATATAAGTCTTGGTAGAGATTTCCACTATGGATCACATACTGATGTATCCAGGTACATTTCAGAGTGTAGATTCACTCATTTTACTCCATATTAGTCCATGGTGGAATTTATACAAAGACTTGTATTTAGGAATAGAGAGAGTACATATTAAAGAAGAATGGAAGAGGAACATGGTAAAGAAGAGCAAGTAGATTTTGGATAATAAAATGTTGGTTGTGTAGTGCCTACACATGATGAACCAGAGCGCATTAAGAATGCAACTCCTAGCTGTCTCTCGACCATTTCAGGCGGTTGGATGAAGATCCTACGTCTCCTAACCCTTCTTCTTCCTCGTCTCTGATTCTTCCCATACAGAACACCGCACGGGCCGCCGGCCGGACCACCGGCCCCCACCGCCTGTGTTCCTCCGCCACCCCCACCCCAACCCCCACCCGCGCCAAGTTTTCTTCGTTCGGCGAGGCCCCACAACCACCCGAGCCCCGTCGATCGCACCGGAGAACTCCGGCGAGCTCTGAAAAATCGACTGACCCAATTTTGAAATTTAGTCTACTGTGATTTAACTAGTGTGGAATATAAAAGAGGAAAACCATAAGCATTGCGAGTATGGTGTTGAGCGTGCCATGGCGGATCTGAAGGTGCAAACTGGACAAAGGCAACTTCACAACCAAGAGAAGAAATCAGAGTAAAGCAGTGGCGATCTATTTTCTTGCTGCGATAAATAAGTTGAGCAGATACGAAAGAGTACCGCCTCTGTTGCGGCGCCGTGTACGCATCTGCTGAGAATTTGACCGTGCTGCGATAGCGATGGCTGTCAGCGGCGTGGAAGCAGATCTAGGAGGGTATACGGTGGCGGCGGGGCGTGGTGAACGAGACGGTCGTAGGAGTGGCGCCGGCAAGGTGGATGACGGCGGGGATGAAGCGAGAGGACAGGATGCAAGGATCCCGGTCCGAAGCCGTGGATGAGAGAGGTCGATCTCTTGTAATGGACGGCGGCGTCGGGGTATCAGCTCCGGCATGGTGGAGGAGGACGGCGGTGGATGGGGTGGCGGACGGCGGCAGACGGAGGAGGGTGGGGTGGAGAGGGTGTTTTGGTGCCCACGGAGTACGAATGGGGAAAAAGGAGGTAGAGAGGAAGGGGGAACCATGTATTCAGGGCGCGCTTGTCTCAAATGCGAGGAAATTTACAAACTTAGCCCCCGTTTCAAATTTCTACTACATCACAGCAACACTAGTCGGTTGGGGATAGGATGGTAATCTCGCATACACCGAATATTTGCCGACGAGAGTTTGTTTTTGGCGCCCACCGTGTATGAATATGCATCGGGGAGGGAGTCGATTTCGGCCGAGGACACACTGTGTTTTGGCGCCCACCGTGTATGAATCCGGGTGATAGGCGGTTACGTCATGTTTGGGTGAAATTACAAACCTACCCCTATCGAAACCTATAGAAATCCAACATATAGGCTTTGCGTGGCAGGGATAGGCAGTAGTGATTTCCATCTCGCAGATTTTGGTTTCAGGCGGTTACTGCGACTTTCCCCGCTTCGTTCAAATTTTGCAGAGTGCACGTTTACCGTGCCAACTCAATTCGAATCCCATTTGTATTCTATTTTTTTGGGCGGGATCCATTTTCAATTGGAATTACATTCTATATACATCATTTTTTTATATATATACTTTCAAAAGCACAACAAAGAATTCTGTTCCTTTATATGTATAATATGATTTACAAATACAACGATCTTGAAATCTTAAAGTTGAATTCGAAAAAATTTAACCAAATTATGTTCTACTAAAATGTATGGATCAGTAATATCTACATATTAAATAATATAGATGTGCGTGAATTCATATGAGTATGCATGTTTGATAGATCAATTTTGGTTCAAGTATGGATTACATGTATCATCATCTCGAATTCAAATATTTGAATCCCTTTTTTGTTCACTCCTTTCACGCCCATCTCTCTCGCATGCATGCTCCTTCAGGTAGCTATCACTCTCTTTTCTCCAGCTCACCCGCACGCTCACTTCATGTTGCTCCTATCCTCACAAACATGGTCTCTCGACGTCTTCCTTGAGAAGTGTCACACTCTCCCTATCATTATAAATTACACGATTTTCATTATCTCTCACGTATCTACTGTTCTCTAGTATCACTTGGTACCTAAGCTTTCTTTTTCACCTCCAAATACACAGTCTCCACTCGTCTTTTACTTTGTCTTTCTCTCTATGGGATTCTCTCACACACCCTATATGTCTCTACATATGACTCATACCACTAAAATTACTCTCTCTATCTCTCCTGTAGACACAACATTTGTTGCGGTCTCCTTTTCGTCTTCATCCCAGACTGGCATTATTCATTTGTTTACCGATCAGACAACCCCGACTACCGTCTCCTCTCTCTCTCTCACAGACACACATGCACAACTCCTACCACTAAAATGTGAATGGAAAATGAGATTTTGTTATACCCAAACAAAAAAGGACTGGAGGGAGTGATTGCTCTGACACGGACGCGACCTCTCATAGTGCAGGCATTGAACTGGAGCGCCGGCCAAGAGGGCCGCACTCGCTGCAGGCCCGGCTGAGCACGCCTCCTCGCCGCGTGCAACCAGCTTAAGACTGCCCCGCCTGCCTTCATTGAATCCGCGCGTGTGCCGGCAACACGTCCTTCCACGAGCCGGCATGCATTTTAGAACACACAAAATGATTAAAATATAATTAATTTACGCATGGTCTTGACTTGTTGTGCTCGCACTGGTAGCAGGAACTAGTAGATGATTTTCTTTATTTATAACTCTCCTCACATTTTTTTGGCTTTGAAGTGAATCATGGTTGTGGATATTATGTATGAATGTGCAGATATCTGTGAACATGAGTTTTATGTGGAAGTTGAACTTGGAATGCCGGGCTTGCGCGTGAACTATACCATGTCCAATGCTTCGTCTGTTATTGTTTGGAAAGTAATTGCTGTTATTACATGACCCAAAAAACATTTTGTGCCACATCAGTAGATGCACGGACATCACAACAGGCATGCTGACCGGATAAACATTTGAACCTAGCTATTATGAAGGAAATTTTGTATTGACAACAGTTTTAGATAGCAGGAGACGCCTAGCCTGCTCTGCCTCTGCTAGCTTATTTCTGGCTTCTTCCATCTCTTCTTTGGCTTGGGTGAAGAGAGCATCTGATTGCTCTTTTCACTTCTTCAGGAACTCAGCTACATTCTCAAGGGCTGCTGCATGCTTTCTTTCAGCCTTTACTAATGCCACGAGGACACGAACAGCTGACGACTCCACCTGGCTTGTGTGTAATCCAGCATCATCTGGGAATTTGCACCTTGTGTCTAATCCAACATCATTAGGGAACTGGCACCTTGTGTGTAATCCAGCCTCATTTTGGAAACATGATCTCGAGGTTGACCATACTTCCCTCTGTTGGGGAACGTTGCAGAAAACAAAAATTTTCCTACTCGTTTCACCAAGATCATCTAGGAGTTCATCTAGCAACGAGTCATTGGATGCATCTACATACCTTTGTAGATCGCGAGCGGAAGCGTTCAAAAGAACGGTGATGATGTAGTCGTACTCGACGTGATCCAAATCACCGATGACCAGCGCCGAACGGACGGCACCTCCGCGTTCAACACACGTACAGGACGGGAGACGTCTCCTCCTTCTTGATCCAGCAAGGGGAAAGGAGAGGTTGATGAAGATCCAGCAGCACGACGGCGTGGTGGTGGATGCAGGGCGTCACAGCAGCAGGGCTTCGCCGAGACTACGAGGGAGAGACGTAACGGGGGGAGGTGGAGGCGCCAGGGGCTGGTGTAAAATCCCTCCTCTCCCCCCACTATATATAGGGGTGCCAAGGGGGGGGCGCCGGCCCTAGTAGATGAGATCTACTAGGGGGGGCGGCGGCCAAGGGGAGGTTTCCCTCCCCCCCAAGGCACCTAGGGGTGCCTTCCACCACATGGACTCTTCCATGGTGGAAACCCTAGGCGCATGGGCCTATAGGGGCTGGTGCCCTTGGCCCATCTAGGCCAAGGCGCACCCCCTACAGCCCATGTGGCCCCCCGGGACAGGTGGCCCCACCCGGTGGACCCCCGAGACCCTTCCGGTGGTCCCGGTACAATACCGATAACCCCGAAACTTGTCCCGATGCCCGAAATAGCACTTCCTATATATAATTCTTTACCTCCGGACCATTCCGGAACTCCTCGTGACGTCCGGGATCTCATCCGGGACTCCGAACAACATTCGGGTTTCTGCATATACATATCTTCATAACCCTAGCGTCACCGAACCTTAAGTGTGTAGACCCTACGGGTTCGGGAGACAAGCAGACATGACCGAGACGACTCTCCGGTCATAACCAACAGCGGGATCTGGATACCCATGTTGGCTCCCACATGCTCCACGATGATCTCATCGGATGAACCACGATGTCGAGGATTTAATCAATCCCGTATGCTATTCCCTTTGTCTATCGATATGTTACTTGCCCGAGATTCGATCGTCGGTATCCCAATACCTCGTTCAATCTCATTACCGGCAAGTCACTTTACTCGTACCGTAATGCATGATCCCGTGACCAGACACTTGGTCACTCTGAGCTCATTATGATGATGCATTACCGAGTGGGCCCAGTGATACCTCTCCGTCATACGGAGTGACAAATCCCAGTCTTGATCCATGTCACCCAACAGACACTTTCGGAGATACCCGTAGTCTACCTTTATAGTCACCCAGTTACGTTGTGACGTTTGGCATACCCAAAGCACTCCTACGGTATCCGGGAGTTACACGATCTCATGGTCTAAGGAAAAGATACTTGACATTGGAAAACTCTAGCAAACGAACTATACGATCTTGTGCTATGTTTAGGATTGGGTCTTGTCCATCACATCATTCTCCCAATGATGTGATCTCGTTATCAATGACATCCAGTGTCCATAGTCAGGAAACCATGACTATCTGTTGATCAATGAGCTAGTAAACTAGAGGCTCACTAGGGACATGTCGGTGTCTGTTATTCACACATGTATTACGATTTCCGGATAACACAATTATAGCATGAATAAAGACAATTATCATGAACAAGGAAATATAATAATAATGCTTTTATTATTGCCTCTAGGGCATATTTCCAACAGTCTCCCACTTGCACTAGAGTCAATAATCTAGTTACATTGTGATGAATCGAACACCCATAGAATTCTGGTGTTGATCATGTTTTGCTCTAGGGAGAGGTTTAGTCAACGGATCTGCTATATTCAGGTCCGTATGTACTTTACAAATCTCTATGTCTCCATCTTGAACATTTTCACGAATGGAGTTGAAGCGACGCTTGATGTGCCTTGTCTTCTTGTGAAACCTGGGCTCCTTGGCAAGTGCAATAGCTCCAGTGTTATCACAGAAGAGCTTGATCGGCCCCCACGCATTGGGTATGACTCCTAGGTCGGTGATGAACTCCTTCACCCATATTGCTTCATGTGCTGCCTCCGAGGCTGCCATGTACTCCGCTTCACATGTAGATCCCGCCACAACGCTTTGCTTGCAACTGCACCAGCTTACTGCCCCACCATTCAAAATATACACGTATCCGGTTTGTGACTTAGAGTCATCCAGATCTATGTCGAAGCTAGCGTCGACGTAACCCTTTACGACGAGCTCTTCGTCACCTCCATAAATGAGAAACATTTCCTTAGTCCTTTTCAGGTACTTCAGGATATTCTTGACCGCTGTCTAGTGTTCCTTGCCGGGATTACTTTGGTACCTTCCTACCAAACTGACGGCAAGGTTAACATCAGGTCTGGTACACAGCATGGCATACATAATAGAACCTATGGCTGAGGCATAGGGGATGACGCTCATCTCTTCTATATCTTCTGCCGTGGTCGGACATTGAGTTGAGCTCAATTTCACACCTTGTAACACAGGCAAGAACCCCTTCTTGGATTGATCCATATTGAACTTCTTCAATATCTTATCAAGGTATGTGCTTTGTGAAAGACCTATGAGGCGTCTCGATCTATCTCTATAGATTTTGATGCCTAATATATAAGCAGCTTCTCCAAGGTCCTTCATTGAAAAACTTTTATTCAAGTAGGCCTTGATGTTGTCCAAGAGTTCTATATCATTTCCCATCAAAAGTATGTCATCTACATATAATATGAGAAATGCTACAGAGCTCCCACTCACTTTCTTGTAAACGCAGGCTTCTCCATAAATCTGTGTAAACCCAAACGCTTTGATCATCTCATCAAAGCGAATGTTCCAACTCCGAGATGCTTGCACCAGCCCATAAATCGAGCGTTGGAGCTTGCACACTTTGTCAGCATTCTTAGGATCGACAAAACCTTCCGGCTGTATCATATACAATTCTTCTTTAAGGAAACCATTAAGGAATGCCGTTTTGACGTCCATTTGCCATATCTCGTAATCATAGAATGCGGCAATTGCTAACATGATTCGGACGGACTTCAGCTTCGCTACCGGCGAGAAAGTCTCATCATAGTCAACCCCTTGAACTTGTCGATAACCCTTAGCGACAAGCCGAGCTTTATAGATGGTCACATTACCATCCGCGCCTGTCTTCCTCTTAAAGATCCATTTATTTTCTATGGCTCGCCGCTCAACGGGCAAGTCAGTCAAAGTCCATACTTTGTTTTCATACATGGATCCTATCTCGGATTTCATGGCTTCTAGCCATTTGTCGGAATCCGGGCCCGCCATCGCTTCTTCATAGTTTGAAGGTTCACCGTTGTCTAACAGCATGATTTCCAAGACAGGGTTGCCGTACCACTCTGGTGCGGAACGTGTCCTTGTGGACCTTCGAAATTCAGTAGGGGCTTGATCAGAAGTATCTTGATCATTGTCATTAACTTCCTCTCTAGTTGGTGCAGGCACCTCAGGAACATTTTCTTGAGTTGCGCCATTTCCGGTTCAAGAGGTAATACTTCATCAAGCTCTACTTTCCTCCCACTTACTTCTTTCGAGAGAAACTCTTTCTCCAGAAAGGACCCATTCTTGGCAACAAAGATCTTGCCTTCGGATCTGAGGTAGAAGGTGTACCCAATAATTTCTTTTGGGTATCCTATGAAGACGCATTTTTCCGACTTGGGTTCGAGCTTTTCAGGTTGAAGCTTCTTGACATAAGCATCGCATCCCCAAACTTTTAGAAACGACAGCTTAGGTTTCTTCCCAAACCACAATTCATATGGTGTCGTCTCAACGGATTTCGACGGAGCCCTATTTAAAGTGAATGCGGCAGTCTCTAAAGCATAGCCCCAAAAAGAAAGCGGTAAATCGGTAAGAGACATCATAGATCGCACCATATCTAACAGAGTGCGATTACGACGTTCGGACACACCATTACGCTGAGGTGTTCCAGGCGGCGTGAGTTGTGAAACTATTCCACATTTTCTTAAGTGTGCCCCAAACTCGTGACTCAAGTATTCTCCTCCACGATCTGATCGTAGAAACTTGATTTTCCTGTCACGTTGATTTTCAACCTCACTCTGAAATTCCTTGAACTTTTCAAAGGTTTCAGACTTGTGTTTCATTAAGTAGATATACCCATACCTACTTAAATCATCAGTGAGGGTGAGAACATAACGATAGCCACTGCGAGCCTCAACACTCATCGAACCGCATACATCAGTATGTATGATTTCCAATAAGTCGGTTGCTCGCTCCATTGTTCCTGAGAACGGAGTCTTGGTCATTTTACCCATAAGGCATGGTTCGCACGTGTCAAATGATTCATAATCAAGAGACTCTAAAAGTCCATCAGCATGGAGCTTCTTCATGCGTTTGACACCTATGTGACCAAGGCGGCAGTGCCACAGGTATGTGGGACTATCATTATCAACCTTACTTCTTTTGGCACTCACATTATGAACATGTGTAGCATCACGTTCGAGATTCATAAAGAATAAACCATTCACCATAGGAGCATGACCATAAAACATATCTCTCATAAAAAAGGAACAACCATTATTCTCAGATTTAAAAGAGTAGCCATCTCGAATTAAACGAGATCCTGATACAATGTTCATGCTCAAAGCTGGCACTAAATAACAATTATTAAGGTTTAAAACTAATCCCAAAGGGAGATGCAGAGGTAGCGTGCCGACGGCGATCACATTGACCTTGGAACCATTCCCGACGCGCATCGTCACCTCGTCCTTTGCCAGTTTCCGCTTATTCCGCAGCCCCTGCTTTGAGTTACAAATGTGAGCAACTGCACCGGTATCAAATACCCAGGAGCTACTACGGGCACTAGTAAGGTACACATCAATTACATGTATATCACATATACCTTTTGTTTTGCCGGCCTTCTTATCCGCTAAGTACTTAGGGCAGTTCCGCTTCCAGTGACCGCTTCCCTTGCAATAAAAGCACTCAGTCTCGGGCTTGGGTCCATTCTTTGGCTTCTTCCCGGCAGCTTGCTTGCCGGGCGCGGCAACCTCCTTGCCGTCCTTCTTGAAGTTCTTTTTACCCTTGCCTTTCTTGAACTTAGTGGTTTTATTGACCATCAACACTTGATGTTCCTTCCTGACTTCTACCTCTGCTGATTTCAGCATAGCAAATACTTCAGGAATGGTCTTTTCCATCCCCTGCATATTGAAGTTCATCACAAAGCTCTTGTAGCTTGGTGGAAGCGACTGGAGGATTCTGTCAACGACCGCATCATCCGGGATATTAACTCCCAGCTGAGTCAAGCGGTTATGCAACCCAGACATAGTGAGTATGTGCTCACTGACAGAACTGTTTTCCTCCATCTTACAGCTGAAGAATTTGTCGGAGACTTCATATCTCTCGACCCGGGCATGAGCTTGAAAAACCATTTTCAGCTCTTCGAACATCTCATATGCTCCATGTCTCTCAAAACGCTTTTGGAGCCCCGGCTCTAGGCTGTAAAGCATGCCGCACTGAACGAGGGAGTAGTCATCGAAACGTGCCTACCAAGCGTTCATAACATCTTGTTCTGCAGGGAGAACGGGTGCGTCACCAAGCGGTGCTTGTAGGACATAATCTTTCTTGGCAGCTATGAGGATGATCCTCAGGTTCCGGACCCAGTCCGTATAGTTGCTGCCATCGTCTTTCAGCTTGGTTTTCTCTAGGAACGCGTTGAAGTTGAGGACTACGTTGGCCATTTAATCTACAAGACATATTGTAAAATATTTAGACTAAGTTCATGATAATTAAGTTCAACTAATCAAATTATTAATGAACTCCCACTTAGATTAGACATCCCTCTAGTCATCTAAGTATTACATGATCCGAGTTAAACTAGACCGTGTCCGATCATCACGTGAGACGGACTAGTCAACATCGGTGAACATCTTCATGTTGATCGTATCTTCTATACGACTCATGCTCGACCTTTCGGTCTTCCGTGTTCCGAGG
>NC_041388.1:388764904-388768647 GCF_002162155.2 Triticum dicoccoides | reverse complement strand
CGGACGGCACCTCCGCGTTGAACACACGTACGGGACGGGAGACGTCTCCTCCTTCTTGATCCAGCAAGGGGAAAGGAGAGGTTGATGAAGATCCAGCAGCACGACGGCGTGGTGGTGGATGCAGGGCGTCACAGCAGCAGGGCTTCGCCGAGACTACGAGGGAGAGATGTAACGGGGGGAGGTGGAGGCGCCAGGGGCTGGTGTAAAATCCCTCCTCTCCCCCCACTATATATAGGGGTGCCAAGGGGGGGGGGGCGCCGGCCCTAGTAGATGAGATCTACTAGGGGGGCGGCGGCCAAGGGGAGGTTTCCCTCCCCCCCAAGGCACCTAGGGGTGCCTTCCACCACATGGACTCTTCCATGGTGGAAACCCTAGGCGCATGGGCCTATAGGGGCTGGTGCCCTTGGCCCATCTAGGCCAAGGCGCACCCCCTACAGCCCATGTGGCCCCCCGGGACAGGTGGCCCCACCCGGTGGACCCTCGGGACCCTTCCGGTGGTCCCGGTACAATACCGATAACCCCGAAACTTGTCCTGATGCCCGAAATAGCACTTCCTATATATAATTCTTTACCTCCGGACCATTCCGGAACTCCTCGTGACGTCCGGGATCTCATCCGGGACTCCGAACAACATTCGGGTTTCTGCATATACATATCTTCATAACCCTAGCGTCACCGAACCTTAAGTGTGTAGACCCTACGGGTTCGGGAGACAAGCAGACATGACCGAGACGACTCTCCGGTCAATAACCAACAGCAGGATCTGGATACCCATGTTGGCTCCCACATGCTCCACGATGATCTCATCGGATGAACCACGATGTCGAGGATTTAATCAATCCCGTACGCTATTCCCTTTGTCTATCGATATGTTACTTGCCCGAGATTCGATCGTCGGTATCCCAATACCTCGTTCAATCTCGTTACCGGCAAGTCACTTTACTCGTACCGTAATGCATGATCCCGTGACCAGACACTTGGTCACTCTGAGCTCATTATGATGATGCATTACCGAGTGGGCCCAGTGATACCTCTCCGTCATACAGAGTGACAAATCCCAGTCTTGATCCATGTCACCCAACAGACACTTTCGGAGATACCCGTAGTCTACCTTTATAGTCACCCAGTTACATTGTGACGTTTGGCATACCCAAAGCACTCCTACGGTATCCGGGAGTTACACGATCTCATGGTCTAAGGAAAAGATACTTTGACATTGGAAAACTCTAGCAAACGAACTATACGATCTTGTGCTATGTTTAGGATTGGGTCTTGTCCATCACATCATTCTCCAAATGATGTGATCTCGTTATCAATGACATCCAATGTCCATAGTCAGGAAACCATGACTATCTGTTGATCAACGAGCTAGTCAACTAGAGGCTCACTAGGGACATGTCGGTGTCTGTTATTCACACATGTATTACGATTTCCGGATAACACAATTATAGCATGAATAAAGACAATTATCATGAACAAGGAAATATAATAATAATGCTTTTATTATTGCCTCTAGGGCATATTTCCAACACCCTCCTCGCAGGAACTGCATCCTGACATGAAGTTACTTCTTTTTAGATCAATACTCGGAGCAACCTAGATCCATTTAGTAGATCTTTAGTAGAAGCCAGATAAACAGAACTCGGAGAAGTGAATTCAAAAGGAATAAATAAATAAAAACAGACTGCAAGGTGAGAACACCCACTTCCTACATCAAGCTAAAACGAAAGCATTAGGACGATTAAGACTCTTCTTATTACACATCGAAGAACACCACGCTTAAGAGAAACAGAAACTACAACATATACACATCGAAGAACACGAGGCTACACAAAAGTAATTGAAAGGGTATTACTTACCAAAGCTCGTTTTACAGGTTCGGTGCAGCTCCTCTTTAACTTGCCACGCTCCTTGAAGATGTCCCGAATATCCCGTGTTTGATCTTCATTGCTCCTCTGCATGTTCGCACTCGTGGTTTTAAAATCTCAACATGGCAAGAAAAATATACTACTAGTAATACTCGCGCATCTTGTGGGCAACATTAAAGCACTCGTCTGCCATGTTAGACCATCTCCAACAAGATAAACTACTCATACAAATGCATCTTGATGCGTGCAACGCATGGGCATTTTGCTAGTTCTAAAAACCTTTCCATCATTTGCCAAACTACTGGTTGCAGATGAAAAACCTACCCAAGCACAGCGCGATACAGGAGCGACGCACAATTATAAGCTGATATTCTATTGGACAATGGAGGCTATAATCAATTACTTTTACGGGAACAATAGCACCCAGGAAATTTGAAGGGTAGGTATGAACAAAATTGGAACTGCACATGTACTGCTAAGTGATTCAATACACACATTACCAATCGAGGAGGACAACGATGGTCGCGGCGGCCTCTGTGAGTCATGGTCGACAACGGGAGTCAGTTCATTGTCCACGACGGTGGTACTTCTGCGCTTGGCATCGGCTTCCGGGAAGCAGATACGAGATCGAGGAAGACGATGTCGGGGAAGAGGCTCCGTGTATGACGACGACGGTGGACCGGCTCCAGTGCGGCGTACGAGGTCGTCGATTAGGCAGATGCGCTACGGTGGACGAGTGCGCTAATGTAAAGGGGAGGAGCACGAAGGCTGCGGTGCCGTGGAGAAGTCTATTTTGCGGTGGGGATAGAAATTGGGGAGTATTCAGGTGTACTACTCTGGGTGCCAAGGTGGGGTTGGCTGGGTAGGGTGAACCTGAAGTTACGAAAACAGCCCCCTATACCAAGCGTCATCCGTAGGCCTATTCCGAAGGCTATGATGATAACTTCCCATTGCTCGAATCAGGGTCGCGGGAGATTTTCCCACCGACCTCAAAATTTTGTGACACTGGACTCCCCGTGTGGCGTGTTGAGTGATTCGGCTAAGCAACTAGCGAGTAGTAGTAGTAAAATCTGCATATTAGGTTTGACCAAAGTCAAACTTCCTAAAGTTTGACCAAGTTTATAGAAAAATATAAACATTTACCATAACAAATATGTATGATGTAAAAGTACATTCAATAATGAATCTAATGGTATTTATTTGTTATTGTATATGTTAATATTTTTTGTTATAAGCTTTCTGAGAGTTTACAAAACTTGACTTTGACCAATGCTAATACGCGGACTTAAATAAAAACGGAGGGAGTACACATTTGTTTTCTTAGTTTTTAGTGAACTAATCATTTGTTGAAATTGTGAAATAAATATATTAGGCTATTGACTTCGAATGTAATGGTCTATACAATTCAATAGTTACAATCATTGTCGAATCCCAAGATGTATACAAGGTCTATAGTACTTCACAACATGCTCAAACTCACATAATCCGAGTCAAATGAGAATCTAAATGCATTTCATAGTTATTACTTTGTAGGATGCAACAAGAACAACCATAACTCTACATCAGCCATTATAGAAGCAACACTTTAACATATCCCAATGTGTGAATGAAACGTGCAGAGAGAGCTTTTGAAGATGGAGCAGATAGGGCGGGAAAGATTGTATGTATGTGGACGAGAGAGTAGGAGACAAACCTAACGAGACAGAGACAGAGAGAGAGAGAGGGAGGAAGAAGTTAGGTCTGTGAGAAAGATGCATACACGTAATATACATGAGATGCGTGTGCATCTGGATTCTGTATACGTGGAAGGAGAAGAGACAACATGTTTGATGAGAGAGCAGGAAAAACATGGACGAGAGGGGAAGGATCTCGTGG
>NC_041388.1:388733952-388764631 GCF_002162155.2 Triticum dicoccoides | reverse complement strand
AGAGGGGGGAGTCAGTCAGCCGTCGTCACATCACCCTGCTTCCAAATGACCCCGCATTCTCTAGCGCAGTGTGGTCGCCGTCTTCGATCTGCTCGTTGCCCTCTTTGAAGATTGAGGTGTTGTGCATGTTGGGGTGCAAAGAAGCACAAACGAGAGTGGTCGCCGTATAACCTTGGATGGGGATGAATTGTGTGCTCGGGTGTGTGTGTGTGTGTGTGTGTTGTGCTGCGTGTGTCTCTCTGTGTGTGTGCGTGTGTGTGTGTGTGTGTCAGATATTGAGAGAAAACAAACCTAAGGAGAAAAATGGGTATTCGCGAAGAGATTGTGCGGGCCTTGAGGTGGGCAGGGGCCGGATGAGGGTGTCAAAATGTGCACGTTGATGCGTGTGTTGCATGCGACCGTGCGAGGGACGGACGGATCGAGAGAGATGGTTGTTGTGTTAGGGTGCTCCTCTCTCTGTCTCTCTCTCTCCCTCTCTCTCACACACACATACACACACACGAGTAAACTAGAAGACCATTCTCTCATGTATACACAATGTATCGGTATCTGTCTATGTCTCACTCATGCACGATTATTTGCACATTCACACCTCTCTATGTCTGTATCACATGCACACTGTCTCCACATTGCTCTTCCGCCACAACACACATATGGACACATACACACGTTCTCTCTCAGTCACACACACAAAATCAGTATTAAAAAGAACTAGAGCGCACCTAAAACGTCCAAATCCAAATAAACACGAACTGGAGCTAAATTCAAATATATGGAAATATTGCAGCGTCAAGAACTTTCACAGAAAAAAAGTTGAGTAATATTTGAGGATTGTTTTCACACACACAAAAAGGTTCGGTGTATGTCCTTCGAGCGCGACACGGTGACGCACCGTTCGATCGACCGCGCGGCTGCGGTTCACACGCTTGCACAGGATCCCGTATCGTGGCCGTGGTACTAAGGCTGCTCACAATGGGCAAGAACATAAACTAGTAACTAATAAAAGCGCTGCCTAAGTCTAATGTTTACGTGTACTAGTACGGTTTTCTTTTAAGTTTGACCAACCTTATATATAAAACTAAAGTAAGCTCCCACACGCGCACTCATCAATATGTCGTCGCCGCCGTTGCGCATGCCGGCGCCTACCTGCTCCGGCCAACAATTTCTCGCCCATCACCGCCGTGTCGCCGCCATCCCTGTGCCATGAAGCTGAAGGCTCGCTCGCTCACGTTGTCTGCAGTCCCTCCTCGCGATGCCGCCGCGCTGCCAAGCACGCGAGCAGCTGGTGGAGCCGTGTCTATGCACGCAGCGTATGAAGAGGAGGACGAGCGTGTGCTCCAGCACGCCGGCGAGGAGGAACTAGCGTGTCATTGTCGTCTCCGCCCGCGCGGAGGAGGCGCGATGGCTGTTGCGGCGGAAGCCGGTCGCGCGCGCATCGAGCCCACAAACCGGGTGCGGACGTGGAATTTACCTTCGAGACCTTGAATGCCACGTGGATCCTACAATCTGAAGGAGCAATTTGGGTCAGTCGACTCATGTGAGCCGTTTGATACGACATGGATGGCTAGAAGGGCTTCTTCCACCTCTTCTGCCGTCTTCTTCCTTCGCTCCGTCGAATTGTTGGGGAACGTTGCAGAAAACAAAAAAAATTCTACAGTTTCACCAAGATCCATCTATGAGTTCATCTAGCAATGAGTGATCGGATTGCATCTACATGCCTTTATAGATCACGCGCAGAAGCGTTCAAAGAACGGGGATGAGGAAGTCGTACTCGACGTGATCCAAATCACCGGAGATCCTAGCGCCGAACGGACGGCACCTCCGCGTTCATCACACGTACGGTCAGCGTGACGTCTCCTCCTTCTTGATCCAGCAAGGGGGAAGGAGAGCTTGATGAAGATCCAGCAGCATGACGGCGTGGTGGTGGATGCAGGGGTCACCGCAGCAGGGCTTCGCCGTTCTACTACGAGAGGGAGAGGTGTTGCAGGGAAGAGGGAGGCGCCAAGACTCAAGGGTGCGGCTGCCCCCTCCCTCCCCCCTTTATATAGGCCCCCTAGGGGGTGCACCGGCCCTAGGAGATGGGATCTCCTAGGGGGCGGCGGCCAAGGGGTGGAGTGCCCCCCAAGCCAGGTGGGGCGCCCCCCCACCCTAGGGTTCCCAACCCTAGGCGCATGGGGTGGGCCAAGGGGGGCGCACCAGCCCACTATGGGCTGGTTCCCCTCCCCACTTTGGCCCATGGGGCCCTCCGGGATGGGTGGCCCCACCCGGTGGACCCCCGGGACCCTTTCGGTGGTCCCGGTACAATACCGGTGACCCCCGAAACTCTCCCGATGGCCGAAACTGCACTTCCTATATATAATTCTTCACCTCGGGACCATTCCGGAACTCCTCGTGATGTCCAGGATCTCATCCGGGACTCCGAACAACTTTCGGGTTACTGCATATTCATATCTCTACAACCCTAGCGTCACCGAACCTTAAGTGTGTAGACCCTACGGGTTCGGGAGACATGTAGACTGTTGGGGAACGTTGCAGAAAATTAAAATTTTTCCTACGGTTTCACCAAGATCCATCTATGAGTTCATCTAAGCAACGAGTCAAGGGAGAGAGTTTGCATCTACATACCACTTGTAGATCGCGTGCGGAAGCTTGCAAGGTGATGATGTAGTCGTACTCGACGTGATTCGAATCACCGATGACCAAGTGCTGAACGGACAGCACCTCTGCGTTCAACACACGTACGGGACGGGAGACGTCTCCTCCTTCTTGATCCAGCAAGGGGGAAGGAGAGGTTGAGGAAGATAGCTCCACCGGCAGCACGACGGCGTGGTGATGGTGGAGAGGCAGTACTCCGACAGGGCTTCGCCAAGCACACAACGGAGGAGGAGAGGTGTTGGGGAGGGGAGGGCTGCGCCTTGGAGGGTGGTGCGGCTGCCCTCCCCTCACCCCTCTATTTATAGGGGGAAGGGAGAAGGGGGCCGGCCCCCTAGAACCCATCTAGGGGGGGGTGCGGCGGCCTAGGGGAGAGGGGAGAGGGTGGCTTGCCCCCCAAGCCAAGGGGGCGCCCCCTCTAGGGTTCCCCCCTCAACCCTAGGCGCATGGGCCCAAGGGAGGGGGTGCGGCCAGCCCACCAGGGGCTGGCTCCCTGCCCCACGCAGCCCATGTGGCCCCCCGGGAGGGGTGGCCCCTCCCGGTGGACCCCCGAAACCCTTCCGGTGGCCCGGGTACAATACCGGTATGACCCCGAAACTTCCCGGTGTCCGTTTGACAACTTCCCATATATAAATCTTTACCTCCGGACCCTTCCGGATCTCCTCGCGACGTCCAGGATCCCATCCGGGACTCCGAACAACATTCGGTAGTCACATACTAGTCTTCCTAATAACCCTAGCGTCACCGAACCTTAAGTGTGTAGACCCTACGGGTTCGGGAGACATGCAGACATGACCGAGACGCTCTCAGTCAATAACCAACAGCGGGATCTGGATACCCATGATGGCTCCCACATGCCCCTCGATGTTGTCATCGGATGAACCACGATGTCGAGGATTCGATCAAACCCTGTATGCAATTCCCTTTGTCAATCGGTACGTTACTTGCCCGAGACTCGATCGTCGGTATCCCAATACCTTGTTCAGTCTCGTTACCGGCAAGTCACTTTACTCGTACCGTAATGCATGATCCCGTGTCCAACACCTTGGTCACATTGAGCTCATTATGATGATGCATTACCGAGTGGGCCCAGAGATACCTCTCCGTCATACGGAGTGACAAATCCCAGTCCCGATCCGTGTCAACCCAACAGATACTTTCGGAGATACCTGTAATGCACCTTTATAGTCACCCAGTTACGTTGTGACGTTTGATACACCCAAGGCACTCTTACGGTATCCGGGAGTTACACGATCTCATGGTCAAAGGAAGAGATACTTGACACTGGCAAAGCTCTAGCAAAACGAACTACACGATCTTTTATGCTATGCTTAGGATTGGGTCTTGTCCATCACATCATTCTCCTAATGATGTGATCCCGTTATCAACGACATCCAATGTCCATAGTCAGGAAACCATGACTATCTGTTGATCACAACGAGCTAGTCAACTAGAGGCTCACCAGGGACATATTGTGGTCTAAGTATTCACACGTGTATTACGATTTCCGAATAATACAGTTATAGCATGAATAAAAGACATTTATCATGAACATTGAAATATAATAATACTTTTATTATTGCCTCTAGGGCATATTTCCAACAGTCTCCCACTTGCACTAGAGTCACCAATCTAGTTACATTGTGATGAATCGAACACCCATAGAGTTCTGGTGTTGATCATGTTTTGCACGCGAGAGAGGTTTAGTCAACGGATCTGCGACATTCAGATCCGTGTGCACTTTGCAAATCTCTATGTCTCCATCTTGAACATTTTCACGGATGGAGTTGAAACGACGCTTGATGTGCCTGGTCTTCTTGTGAAACCTGGGCTCCTTTGCGAGGGCAATAGCTCCAGTGTTGTCACAGAAGAGTTTGATCGGCCCCGACGCATTGGGTATGACTCCTAGGTCGGTGATGAACTTCTTCACCCAAATCGCTTCATGTGCTGCCTCCGAGGCTGCCATGTACTCCGCTTCACACGTAGATCCCGCCACGACGCTCTGCTTGCAGCTGCACCAGCTTACTGCTCCACCATTCAACATATACACGTATCCGGTTTGTGACTTAGAGTCATCCAGATCTGAGTCGAAGCTAGCGTCGACGTAACCCTTTACGACGAGCTCTTCGTCTCCTCCATAAACGAGAAACATGTCCTTTGTCCTTTTCAGGTACTTCAGGATATTCTTGACCGCTGTCCAGTGTTCCTTGCCGGGATTACTTTGGTATCTTGCTACCAAACTTACGGCAAGGTTTACATCGGGTCTGGTACACAGCATGGCATACATAATAGATCCTATGGCTGAAGCATAGGGGATGACACTCATCTCTTCTTTATCTTTTGCCGTGGTCGGTGACTGAGCCGAGCTCAATCTCACACCTTGTAACATAGGCAAGAACCCCTTCTTGGACTGATCCATTTTGAATCTCTTCAAAATCTTATCAAGGTATGTGCTTTGTGAAAGACCTATGAGGCGTCTCGATCTATCTCTATAGATCTTGATGCCTAATATATAAGCAGCTTCTCCAAGGTCCTTCATTGAAAAACACTTATTCAAGTAGGCCTTAATGCTGTCCAGAAATTCTATATTATTTCCCATCAAGAGTATGTCATCTACATATAATATGAGAAATGCTACAGAGCTCCCACTCACTTTCTTGTAAACGCAGGCTTCTCCATAAGTCTGCATAAACCCATAAATGGATCGCTGGAGCTTGCATACTTTGTTAGCGTTCTTAGGATCGACAAAACCTTCCGGCTGCATCATATACAGTTCTTCCTTAAGATGCCCGTTAAGGAATGCCGTTTTGACGTCCATTTGCCATATCTCATAATCATAGTATGCGGCAATTGCTAACATGATTCGGACGGACTTCAGCTTCGCTACGGGAGAGAAAGTCTCGTCGTAGTCAATCCCTTGAACTTGTCGATAACCCTTAGCGACAAGTCGAGCCTTATAGATCGTAACATTACCATCCGCGTCCGTCTTCTTCTTAAAGATCCATTTGTTTTCTATCGCTCGCCGATCATCGGGCAAGTCTGTCAAAGTCCATACTTTGTTTTCATACATGGATTCTATCTCGGATTTCATGGCTTCAAGCCATTTGTTGGAATCCGGGCCCGCCATCGCTTCTTCATAGTTCGAAGGTTCATTGTTGTCTAACAACATGATTTCCAGGACAGGGTTGCCGTACCACTCTGGTGCGGAACGTGTCCTTGTGAACCTACGAAGTTCAGCAGTAACTTGATCCGAAGTACCTTGATCATCATCATTGTTTTCCTCTTCAGTTGGTGTGGGCATCACAGGAACGGTTTCCTGCGCTGCGCCACTTTCCCGCTCAAGAGGTAGTACTTCATCGAGTTCTACTTTCCTCCCACTTACTTCTTTCGAGAGAAACTCTTTTTCCAGAAAGCATCCGTTCTTGGCAACAAAGATCTTGCCTTCGGATCTTAAGTAGAAGGTATACCCGACAGTTTCCTTAGGGTATCCTATGAATACGCATTTTTCCGACTTGGGTTCGAGCTTTTCAGGTTGAAGTTTCTTGACATAAGCATCGCATCCCCAAACTTTTAGAAACGACAGCTTAGGTTTCTTTCCAAACCATAATTCATACGGTGTCGTCTCAACGGATTTAGACGGTGCCCTATTTAAAGTGAATGTAGCTGTCTCTAGAGCGTATCCCCAAAATGATAGCGGTAAATCGGTAAGAGACATCATAGACCGCACCATATCCAATAGGGTGCGATTACAACGTTCGGACACACCGTTTCGCTGAGGTGTTCCAGGCGGCGTGAGCTGTGAAACGATTCCACATTTCCTTAAGTGTGTACCAAATTTGTGACTTAAGTATTCTCCTCCACGATCTGATCGTAAGAATTTTATCTTTCGGTCACGTTGATTCTCTACCTCATTCTGAAATTCCTTGAACTTTTCAAAGGTCTCAGACTTGTGTTTCATTAAGTAGACATACCCATATCTACTCAAGTCATCTGTGAGAGTGAGAACATAACGATATCCTCCGCGAGCCTCAACGCTCATTGGACCGCACACATCGGTATGTATGATTTCCAACAAGTTGGTTGCTCGCTCCATTGTTCCGGAGAACGGAGTCTTGGTCATTTTGCCCAAAAGGCATGGTTCGCATGTGTCAAACGATTCATAATCAAGAGACTCTAAAAGTCCATCGGCATGGAGCTTCTTCATGCGCTTGACACCAATGTGACCAAGGCGGCAGTGCCACAAGTATGTGGGACTATCGTTATCAACTTTAAATCTTTTGGCATCTACACTATGAACATGTGTAATATTACGTTCGAGATTCATTAAGAATAAACCATTGACCATCGGAGCATGACCATAAAACATATCTCTCATATAAATCGAACAACCATTATTCTCAGACTTAAATGAGTAGCCATCTCGTATTAAACGAGATCCTGATACAATGTTCATGCTCAAACTTGGCACTAAATAACAATTATTAAGGTTCAAAACTAATCCCGTAGGTAAATGTAGAGGCAGCGTGCCGACGGCGATCACATCGACTCTGGAACCATTCCCGACGCGCATCGTCACCTCGTCCTTCGCCAGTCTCCGTTTATTCCGCAGCTCCTGCTGTGAGTTACAAATATGAGCAACGGCACCGGTATCAAATACCCAGGAGTTACTACGAGTACTGGTAAGGTACACATCAATCACATGTATATCAAATATACCTTTGGTGTTGCCGGCCTTCTTATCCGCTAAGTATTTGGGGCAGTTCCGCTTCCAGTGACCCTTCCCCTTGCAATGAAAGCACTCAGTCTCAGGCTTGGGTCCATTCTTTGACTTCTTCCCGGTAACTGGCTTACCAGGCGCGGCAACATCTTTGCCGTCCTTCTTGAAGTTCTTCTTTACCCTTGCCCTTCTTGAGCTTAGTGGTCTTATTGACCATCAACACTTGATGTTCTTTCTTGATTTCAGCCTCTGCTGACTTCAGCATCGAGAACACTTCAGGAATGGTCTTTTCCATCCCCTGCATGTTGTAGTTCATCACAAAGCTCTTGTAGCTTGGTGGGAGCGACTGGAGGATTCTGTCAATGACCGCCTCATCTGGGAGGTTAATGTTCAGCTGGGTCATACGGTTGTGCAACCCAGACATCTTCAGGATGTGCTCACTGACAGAACTGTTTTCCTCCATCTTACAACTGTAGAACTTGTCGGAGACATCATATCTCTCGACCCGGGCATGAGCTTGAAAAACTAGTTTCAGCTCTTCGAACATCTCATATGCTCCGTGGTGCTCAAAACGCTTTTGGAGCCCCGGTTCTAAGCTGTAAAGCATGCCGCACTGAACGAGGGAGTAATCATCAGCGCGAGTTTGCCAAGCATTCATAATGTCTTGGTTCTCTGGGACGGGAGCGTCACCTAGCGGTCCTTCTAGGACATATTGTTTCCTGGCAGCTATGAGGATGATCCTCAGGTTCCGGACCCAGTCCGTATAGTTGCTGTCATCATCTTTCAGCTTGGTTTTCTCTAGGAACGCGTTGAAGTTCATGTTGACATTAGCGTTGGCCATTGATCTACAAGACATATTTGCAAAGGTTTTAGACTAAGTTCATGATAAAAAAGTTCTAATCAAATTATGAACTCCCACTTAGATTAGACATCCCTCTAGTCATCTAAGTGTTACACGATCCGAGTCGACTAGCCCGTGTCCGATCATCACGTGAGACGGACTAGTCATCATCGGTGAACATTCTCATGTTGATCGTATCTTCCATACGACTCGTGTTCGACCTTTCGGTCTCCGTGTTCCGAGGCCATGTCTGCACATGCTAGGCTCGTCAAGTTAACCCTAAGTGTTTTCGCTGTGTAAAACTGTCTTACACCAGTTGTATGTGAACGTAAGAATCCATCACACCCGATCATCACGTGGTGCTTAGAAGCGACGAACTGTAGCAACGGTGCACAGTTAGGGGAGAACACTTCTTGAAATTTTTTTGTAAGGGATCATCTTATTTACTACCGTCGTCCTAAGTAAACAAGATGCATAAACATAATAAACATCACATGCAATTATATAGTTGTGACATGATATGGCCAATATCATATAGCTCCATTGATCTTCATCTTCGGGGCTCCATGATCATCTTGTCACCGGCTTGACACCATGATCTCCATCATCGTGTCTTCATGAAGTTGTCACGCCAACAACTACTTCTACTTCTATGACTAACGTTTTAGCAATAAAGTAAAGTAGTTTACATGGCGTTATTCAATGACACGCAGGTCATACAAAAAATAAAGACAACTCCTATGGCTCCTGCCGGTTGTCATACTCATCGACATGCAAGTCGTGAATCCTATTACAAAGAACATGATCTCATACATCACAATTCATCATTCATCACAACTTCTGGCCATATCACATCACATGATCAATCGCTGCAAAAACAAGTTAGACGTCCTCTAATTGTTGTTGCATCTTTTACGTGGCTGCAATTGGGTTCTAGCAAGAACGTTTTCTTACCTACGAATCACCACAACGTGATTTTGTCAACTTCTATTTACCCTTCATAAGGGCCCTGTTCATCGATTCCGCTCCAACTAAAGTGGGAGAGACAGACACCCGCCAGCCACCTTATGCAACTAGTGCATGTCAGTCGGTGGAACCGGTCTCACGTAAGCGTACGTGTAAGGTTGGTCCGGGCCGCTTCATCCCACAATACCGTTGAGCAAGAAAAGACTAGTAGGGGCAAGTAAGATGACAAAATCCACGCCCACAACAAAATTGTGTTCTACTCGTGCAAAGAGAACTACGCATAGACCTAGCTCATGATGCCACTGTTGGGGAACGTTGCAGAAAATTAAAATTTTTCCTACGGTTTCACCAAGATCCATCTATGAGTTCATCTAAGCAACGAGTCAAGGGAGAGAGTTTGCATCTACATACCACTTGTAGATCGCGTGCGGAAGCTTGCAAGGTGATGATGTAGTCGTACTCGACGTGATTCGAATCACTGATGACCAAGTGCTGAACGGACAGCACCTCCGCGTTCAACACACGTACGGGACGGGAGACGTCTCCTCCTTCTTGATCCAGCAAGGGGGAAGGAGAGGTTGAGGAAGACAGCTCCACCGGCAGCACGACGGCGTGGTGATGGTGGAGAGGCAGTACTCCGACAGGGCTTCGCCAAGCACACAACGGAGGAGGAGAGGTGTTGGGGAGGGGAGGGCTGCGCCTTGGAGGGTGGTGCGGCTGCCCTCCCCTCACCCCTCTATTTATAGGGGGAAGGGAGAAGGGGGCCGGCCCCCTAGAACCCATCTAGGGGGGGTGCGGCGGCCTAGGGGAGAGGGGAGAGGGTGGCTTGCCCCCCAAGCCAAGGGGGCGCCCCCTCTAGGGTTCCCCCCTCAACCCTAGGCGCATGGGCCCAAGGGAGGGGGTGCGGCCAGCCCACCAGGGGCTGGCTCCCTGCCCCACGCAGCCCATGTGGCCCCCCGGGAGGGGTGGCCCCTCCCGGTGGACCCCCGGAACCCTTCCGGTGGCCCCGGTACAATACCGGTATGACCCCGAAACTTCCCGGTGTCCGTTTGACAACTTCCCATATATAAATATTTACCTCCAGACCCTTCCGGATCTCCTCGTGACGTCCAGGATCCCATCCGGGACTCCGAACAACATTCGATAGTCACATACTAGTCTTCCTAATAACCCTAGTGTCACCGAACCTTAAGTGTGTAGACCCTACGGGTTCGGGAGACATGCAGACATGACCGAGACGCTCTCAGTCAATAACCAACAGCGGGATCTAGATACCCATGATGGCTCCCACATGCTCCTCGATGTTGTCATCGGATGAACCACGATGTCGAGGATTCGATCAAACCCTGTATGCAATTCCCTTTGTCAATCGGTACGTTACTTGCCCGAGACTCGATCGTCGGTATCCCAATACCTTGTTCAGTCTCGTTACCGGCAAGTCACTTTACTCGTACCGTAATGCATGATCCCGTGTCCAACACCTTGGTCACATTGAGCTCATTATGATGATGCATTACCGAGTGGGCCCAGATATACCTCTCCGTCATACGGAGTGACAAATCCCAGTCTCGATCCGTGTCAACCCAACAGATACTTTCGGAGATACCTGTAATGCACCTTTATAGTCACCCAGTTACGTTGTGACGTTTGATACACCCAAGGCACTCTTATGGTATCCGGGAGTTACACGATCTCATGGTCGAAGGAAGAGATACTTGACACTGGCAAAGCTCTAGCAAAACGAACTACACGATCTTTTATGCTATGCTTAGGATTGGGTCTTGTCCATCACATCATTCTCCTAATGATGTGATCCCGTTATCAACGACATCCAATGTCCATAGTCAGGAAACCATGACTATCTGTTGATCACAACGAGCTAGTCAACTAGAGGCTCACCAGGGACATATTGTGGTCTAAGTATTCACACGTGTATTACGATTTCCGGATAATACAGTTATAGCATGAATAAAAGACATTTATCATGAACATTGAAATATAACAATACTTTTATTATTGCCTCTAGGGCATATTTCCAACATAGACATGACCGAGATGGCTCTCCGGTCAATAACCAATGGCGGGATCTGGATACCCATGTTGGCTCCCACATGCTCCTCGATGATCTCATCGGATGAACCACGATGTCGAGGATTCAAGCAACCCCGTATACAATTCCCTTTGTCAATCGGTACATTACTTGCCCGAGATTCGATCGTCGGTATCCCAATACCTCGTTCAATCTCGTTACCGGCAAGTCACTTTACTCGTACCGTAATGCATGATCCCGTGACCAGACACTTGGTCACTTTGAGCACATTGTGATGATGCATTACCGAGTGGGCCCAGAGATACCTCTCCATCATACGGAGTGACAAATCCCAGTCTTGATCCGTGTCAACCCAACAGACACTTTCGGAGATACCCGCAGTATACCTTTATAGTCACCCAGTTATGTTGTGACGTTTGGTACACCCAAAGCACTCCTACGGTATTCGGGAGTTACACGATCTCATGGTCTAAGGAAAAGATACTTGGCATTGGAAAAACTCTAGCAAACGAACTATACGATCTTGTGCTATGTTTAGGATTGGGTCTTGTCCATCACATCATTCTCCTAATGATGTGATCCCATTATCAATGACATCCCCATGTCCATAGCCAGGAAACCATGACTATCTGTTGATCAACGAGCTAGTCAACTAGAGGCTCACTAGGGACACATTGTGGTCTATGTATTCACACATGTATTACGATTTCCGGATAATAAAATTATAGCATGAATAATAGACAATTATCATGAACAAGGAAATATAATAATAATCCTTTTATTATTGCGTCTAGGGCATATTTCCAACAGTCTCCCACTTGCACTAGAGTCAATAATCTAGTTACATTGTGATGAATCGAACACCCATGGAATTCTGGTGTTGATCATGTTTTGCTCTAGGGAGAGGTTTAGTCAACAGATCTGCTACATTCAGGTCCGTATGTACTTTACAAATCTCTATGTCTCCATTTTGAACACTTTCACGAATGGAGTTGAAGCGACGCTTGATATGCCTGGTCTTCCTGTGAAACCTGGGCTCCTTGGCAAGGGCAATAGCTCCAGTGTTGTCACAGAAGAGAGTCATCGGGCCCGACGCATTGGGTATGACTCCTAGGTCGGTAATGAACTCCTTCACCCAGACTGCTTCGTGTGCTGCCTCCGAGGCTGCCATGTACTCCGCTTCACATGTAGATCCCGCCACAACGCTTTGCTTGTAACTGCACCAGCTTACTGCCCCACCATTCAAAATATACACGTATCCGGTTTGTGACTTAGAGTCATCCAGATCTGTGTCGAAGCTAGCGTCGATGTAACCCTTTACGACGAGCTCTTCGTCACCTCCATAAACGAGAAACATTTCCTTAGTCCTTTTCAGGTACTTCAGGATATTCTTGACCGCTGTCCAGTGTTCCTTGCCGGGATTACTTTGGTACCTACCTACCAAACTTACGGCAAGGTTTACATCAGGTCTGGTACATAGCATGGCATACATAATAGAACCTATGGCTGAGGCATAGGGGATGGCACTCATCTCTTCTATATCTTCTGCCGTGGTCGGACATTGAGCTGAGCTCAATTTCACACCTTGCAACACAGGCAAGAACCCCTTCTTAGACTGATCCATATTGAACTTCTTCAATATCTTATCAAGGTATGTGCTTTGTGAAAGACCTATGAGGCGTCTTGATCTATCTCTATAGATCTTGATGCCTAATATATAAGCAGCTTCTCCAAGGTCCTTCATTGAAAAACTCTTATTCAAGTAGGCCTTAATGCTGTCCAAAAGTTCTATATCATTTCCCATCAAAAGTATGTCATCTACATATAATATGAGAAATGCTACAGAGCTCCCACTCACTTTCTTGTAAACGCAGGCTTCTCCATAAGTCTGCATAAACCCAAACGCTTTGATCATCTCATCAAAGCGAATGTTCCAACTCCGAGATGCTTGCACCAGCCCATAAATCGAGCGTTGGAGCTTGCACACCTTGTCAGCATTCTTAGGATCGACAAAACCTTCCGGCTGCATCATATATAGTTCTTCCTTAAGATAACCGTTAAGGAATGCCGTTTTGATGTCCATTTACCATATCTCATAATCATAGTATGCGGCAATTGCTAACATGATTCGGACAGACTTTAGCTTTGCCACGGGAGAGAATGTCTCATTGTAGTCAACCCCTTGAACTTGTCGATAACCCTTAGCGACAAGCCTAGCTTTATAGATGGTTACATTACCATCCGCGTCTGTCTTCTTCTTAAAGATCCATTTATTTTCTATGGCTCGCCGATCATCGGGCAAGTCAGTCAAAGTCCATACTTCGTTTTCATACATGGATCCTATCTCGGATTTCATGGCTTTCAGCCATTTGTCGGAATCCAGGCCCGCCATCGCTTCTTCATAGTTCGAAGGTTCACCGTTGTCTAACAACATGATTTCCAAGACAGGGTTGCCGTACCACTCTGGTGCGGAATGTGTCCTTGTGGACCTTCGAAGTTCAGTAGGAGCTTGATCAGAAATATCTTGATCATCATCATTAACTTCCTCTCTAATTGGTACAGGCACCACAGGAACATTTTTCTGAGCTGCGCTACTCTCTGCTTCAAGAGGCAGTACTTCATCAAGCTCTACTTTCCTCCCACTTACTTCTTTCGAGAGAAACTCTTTCTCTAGAAAGGATCCATTCTTGGCAACAAAGATCTTGCCTTCGGATCTGAGGTAGAAGGTATACCCAATAGTTTCTTTAGGGTATCCTATGAAGACGCATTTTTCCGACTTGGGTTCGAGCTTTTCAGGTTGAAGTTTCTTGACATAAGCATCACATCCCCAAACTTTTAGAAACGATAGCTTAGGCTTCTTCCCAAACCATAATTCATACGGTGTCGTCTCAACGGATTTCGACGGAGCCCTATTTAAAGTGAATGCGGCAGTCTCTAAAGCATAGCCCCAAAATGACAGCGGTAAATCGGTAAGAGACATCATAGATCGCACTATATCCAATAGAGTGCGATTACGATGTTCGGACACATCATTCCGCTAAGGTGTTCCAGGCGGCGTGAGTTGTGAAACTATTCCACATTTTCTTAAGTGTGTGCCAAATTCGTGACTCAAGTATTCTCCTCCACGATCTGATCGCAAAAACTTGATTTTTCTGTCAGGTTGATTTTCAACCTCACTCTGAAATTCCTTGAACTTTTCAAAGGTTTCAGACTTGTGTTTCATTAAGTAGACATACCCATATCTACTCAAGTCATCGGTGAGGGTGAGAACATAACGATAGCCACCACGAGCCTCAACACTCATTGGACCGCACACATCAGTATGTATGATTTCCAATAGGTTGGTTGCTCGCTCCATTGTTCCTGAGAACAGAGTCTTGGTCATCTTACCCATGAGGCATGGTTCGCACGTGTCAAATGATTCGTAATCAAGAGACTCTAAAAGTCCATCTGCATGGAGCTTCTTCATGCGTTTGACACCTATGTGACCAAGGCGGCAGTGCCACAAGTATGTGGGACTATCATTATCAACCTTACATCTTTTGGTATTCACACTATGAATATGTGTAGCATTACGCTCAAGATTCATTAAGAATAAACCATTCACCATAGGAGCGTGACCATAAAACATATCTCTCATATAAATAGAACAATCATTATTCTCGGATTTAAATGAGTAGCCATCTCGAATTAAACGAGATCCTGATACAATGTTCATGCTCAAAGCTGGTACTAAATAACAATTATTGAGGTTTAAAACTAATCCCGTGGGTAAATGTAGAGGTAGCGTGCCGACGGCGATCACATCGACCTTGGAACCATTCCCGACGCGCATCGTCACCTCGTTCTTCGCCAGTCTTTGTTTATTCCGCAGCTCCTGCTTTGAGTTACAAATGTGAGCAACCGCACCGGTATCAAATACCCAGGAGCTACTACGAATACTGGTAAGGTACACATCAATTACATGTATATCACATATACCTTTTGTGTTGCCGGCCTTCTTGTCCGCTAAGTATTTGGGGCAGTTCCGCTTCCAGTGACCACTTCCCTTGCAATAAAAGCACTCAGTCTCGGGCTTGGGTCCATTCTTTGGCTTCTTCCCGACAGCTTGCTTACCGGGCGCGGCAACTCCCTTGCTGTCCTTCTTGAAGTTCTTTATACCCTTGACTTTCTTGAACTTGGTGGTTTTATTGACCATCAACACTTGATGTTCCTTTTTCACTTCTACCTCTGCTGATTTCAGCATTGAAAATACCTCACGAATGGTCTTTTCCATCCCCTCCATATTGAAGTTCATCACAAAGCTCTTGTAGCTCAGTGGAAGCGACTGAAGGATTCTGTCAATGACCGCGTCATCCGCGAGATTAACTCCCAACCGAGTTAAGCGGTTATGTAATCCAGATATAGTGAGTATGTGCTCACTGACAGAACTATTTTCCTCCATCTTACAGCTGAAGAACTTGTCGGAGACTTCATATCTCTCGACCCGAGCATGAGCTTGAAAAACCATTTTCAGCACTTCGAACATATCATATGCTCCGTGTCTCTCGAAACGCTTTTGGAGCCCCGGTTCTAAGCTGTAAAGCATGCCGCACTGAACGAGGGAGTAGTCATCAGCACGTGTCTGCCAAGCGTTCATAACGTCTTGGTTCCGTGGGATGGGTGCGTCACCTAGCGGTGCTTCTAGAACATAATCTTTCTTGGCAGCTATGAGGATGATCCTCAGGTTCTGGACCCAGTCCGTATAATTGCTGCCATCGTCTTTCAGCTTGGTTTTCTCTAGGAACGCGTTGAAGTTGAGGACAACGTGGGCCATTTGATCTACAAGACATATTGTAAAGATTTTAGACTAAGTTCATGATAATTAAGTTCATCTAATCAAATTATATAATGAACTCCCACTCAGATAGACATCCCTCCCGTCATCTAAGTATAACATGATCCGAGTTAACTAGGCCGTGTCCGATCATCACGTGAGACGGACTAGTCAACATTGGTGAACATCTTCATGTTGATCATATCTTCTATACGACTCATGCTCGACCTTTCGGTCTTCTGTGTTCCGAGGCCATGTCTGTACATGCTAGGCTCGTCAAGTCAACCTAAGTGTTTGCATATGTAAATCTGTCTTACACCCGTTGTATGTGAACGTTGGAATCTATCACACCCGATCATCACGTGGTGCTTTGAAACAACGAACTGTCGCAATGGTGCACAGTTAGGGGAAACACTTTCTTGAAATTATTATGAGGGATCATCTTATTTACTACCGTCGTTCTAAGTAAACAAGATGCAAAAACATGATAAACATCACATGCAATCAAATAATAATAGTGACATGATATGGCCAATATCACATAGCTCCTTTAATCTCCATCTTGGGGCTCCATGATCATCTTGTCTCCGGCATGACACCATGATCTCCATCATTATGTCTCCATGAAGTTGCTCGCCAACTATTACTTCTACTACTATGGCTAACACGTTTAGCAATAAAGTAAAGTAATTTACATGGCGTTTCTCAATGACACGCAGGTCATACAAAAAATAAAGACAACTCCTATGGCTCCTGCCGGTTGTCATACTCTTCGACATGCAAGTCGTGATTCCTATTACAAGAACATGATCTCATACATCACATATATACCATTCATCATTCATCACAACTTTGGCCATATCACATCACAAAGCACTTGCTGCAAAAACAAGTTAGACGTCCTCTAATTGTTGTTGCAAGTTTTACGTGGCTGCAAAAGGGTTCTAGCAAGAACATTTTCTTACCTACGTGAAAACCACAACGTGATTTGTCAACTTCTATTTACCCTTCATAAGGACCCTTTTCATCGAATCCGCTCCAACTAAAGTGGGAGAGACAGACACCCACTAGCCACCTTATGCAACTAGTGCATGTCAGTCGGTGGAACCAGTCTCACGTAAGCGTACGTGTAAGGTCGGTCTGGGCCGCTTCATCCCACAATACCGCTGAAGGAAAATAAGACTAGTAGCGGCAAGAAAGTTGACAACATCTACGCCCACAACAAATTGTGTTCTACTCGTGCAAAGAGAACTACGCATAGACCTAGCTTTGATACCACTATTGGGGAACGTTGCAGAAAACAAAAAAAATTCTATGGTTTCACCAAGATCCATCTATGAGTTCATCTAGCAACGAGTGATCGGATTGCATCTACATACCTTTGTAGATCACGCGCGGAAGCGTTCAAAGAACGGGGATGAGGAAGTCGTACTCGACGTGATCCAAATCACCGGAGATCCTAGCGCCGAACGGACGGCACCTCCGCGTTCAACACACGTACGGTCAGCGTGACGTCTCCTCCTTCTTGATCCAGCAAGGGGGAAGGAGAGGTTGATGAAGATCCAGCAGCACGACGGCGTGGTGGTGGATGCAGGGGTCACCGCAGCAGGGCTTCGCCGTTCTACTACGAGAGGGAGAGGTGTTGCAGGGGAGAGGGAGGCGCCAAGACTCAAGGGTGCGGCTGCCCCCTCCCTCCCCCCTTTATATAGGCCCCCTAGGGGGTGCGCCAGCCCTAGGAGATGGGATCTCCTAGGGGGTGCGGCGGCCAAGGGGTGGAGTGCCCCCCAAGCCAGGTGGGTCGCCCCCCCCACCCTAGGGTTCCCAACCCTAGGCGCATGGGGTGGGCCAAGGGGGGCGCACCAGCCCACTATGGGCTGGTTTCCCTCCCCACTTTGGCCCATGGGGCCCTCCGGGATGGGACCCCCGGGACCCTTCCGCTGGTCCCGGTGCAATACTGCTGACCCCCGAAACTCTCCCGATGGCCGAAACTGCACTTCCTATATATAATTCTTCACCTCAGGACCATTCCGGAACTCCTCGTGACGTCCAGGATCTCATCCGGGACTCCGAACAACTTTCGGGTTACTGCATATTCATATCTCTACAACCCTAGCGTCACCGAACCTTAAGTGTGTAGACCCTACGGGTTCGGGAGACATGTAGACATGACCGAGATGGCTCTCCGGTCAATGACCAACAGCGGGATCTAGATACCCATGTTGGCTCCCACATGCTCCTCGATGATCTCATCGGATGAACCATGATGTCGAGGATTCAAGCAACCCCGTATACAATTCCCTTTGTCAATCGGTACGTTACTTGCCCGAGATTCGATCATCGATATCCCAATACCTTGTTCAATCTCATTACCGGCAAGTCACTTTACTCGTACCATAAAGCATGATCTCGTGACCAGACACTTGGTCACTTTGAGCTCATTGTGATGATGCATTACCGAGTGGGCCCAGAGATACCTCTCCGTCATACGGAGTGACAAATCCCAGTCTTGATCCGTGTCAACCCAACAGACACTTTCAGAGATACCCGCAGTATACCTTTATAGTCACCCAGTTACGTTGTGACGTTTGGTACACCCAAAGCACTCCTACATATCCGGGAGTTACACGATCTCATGGTCTAAGGAAAAGATACTTGACATTGGAAAAACTCTAGCAAACGAACTATACGATCTTGTGCTATGTTTAGGATTGGGTCTTGTCCATCACATCATTCTCCTAATGATGTGATCCCGTTATCAATGACATCCCCATGTCCATAGCCAGGAAACCATGACTATTTGTTGATCAACGAGCTAGTCAACTAGAGGCTCACTAGGGACACATTGTGGTCTATGTATTCACACATGTATTACGATTTCCGGATAATAAAATTATAGCATGAATAATAGACAATTATCATGAACAAGGAAATATAATAATAATCCTTTTATTATTGCCTCTAGGGCATATTTCCAACACGAACTTCTTTCACAAATCGACTGACCCAAATTATACTACTAGTACGAACGTATTAAGTACAGTAGGAACATGAAGATACAAGCAGTAGTACCAATTGCAAGAAGAACAGTAGTAAGACATAGTACTAGTACTACTGTATGTACTAAAGAGTTCAAATAACGAGAAAGAACATAAACATAGTTCTGCTGGGGCCTCAGCACAACCCACCCTTGTAAATAAACTAATAAGCAACTAGTCCGCTTGACACTGCAGTAGAACCAGCTTGAGCGACGGCACTGCCACCTACTTGGAGTCCGAGTCCACGTCCTCGACTTCGTCCTCGTCCCTCTTCCTCTTCCTCTTCGCCTACGCTTCTTTGCTTGAACCGGACACTGGGATCTGCTTCTTCATCCAACCCTTGTAGATATTTAAACAAAGGTAGGCATCCATTGCTGCGTACAAGATGTGATCTTCATCTAATGTCTTCGACTCCCATGCATAATGAAACTCGTGATGAGGTTTCTTCAGTTTAGCATATGAAGGATCAATCATGGCTGCTGCCAGGGTCAACATTGAAGGTTGAAAGGAGGACACTAGGCTTGCCTTCTGGAGATCGAAGGGCTGGCCTACAACGAGACCTATCCGACGCAGGACGTCACTGTCGTTCTTAAAGCCTACGGTAACGAATTTCACTCTTTTGTCCTTAAGGAAGTTCTTAAAATCCTGGCACTCAACGTCGGCATGGCATATGTGGTAGACCAAGCAAACGTTATGTATGCAAACCTGGATCACGGCGGGCTTCTTCCTCTGTTCGTCCTTTAGATCCTTCTCTCGTCCTAGGACTGTGGTGTACTCAACATCTAGCCCAACGACCCACTCATCCGTTGAACTGTTGAACATGCGTAGGAAGCGAGCAAGTCATGCTTTCACCGTCTCGGATCCATGTGTGTAGATGACGATGAACTGATCGCCGGTGATGGCTCTAACCTGGTACTCAGCGGCGACCATGGAGATTTGGGAGGCCATGGATTTTGGAGGAGGGTTAGGAGAAGTTGAACTGTTGTACGCCACAAAAAAAACTGGGAGCGAACTAATGTGAAAGGACGGGACGACTGGGAGCGAACTGTTGTAAGGTAGAAGACGGAGACGAGTAGGGCGTGCGAACGGCGTGGGGTTGCTGGCTTGCCCGGTGGATAAACGGCTGCAAGCCCCCAAAGAGTTCTCGAGAACTACGCGGGACCCACTAGATGTCATGTCTACTAGACCCATATCGTAGGCCTGGCGGTATAGCTTCTGCCTGTTCGCACGCCATGTCGGCGCGTAGATATAACTTCACTTAATTCCGTCAAACGTCGCGCCTCCCACGACCTTCGCCTCCCTCGCGCGGTCGCGCTCTTTGAGACTTCGACCGGCTATAAATGAGCAATTTTTTTGCCTTTTTTTAGACAAGCATTTTTTTTGCCTACTCCGCATGCATGATACTCCCTCTAGTCCTTTTTACTCCCATCAACCGTTTGCAAAGTGTTTGACCAAATTTATACTTTTTTAACACCACCTTATATTAATTAACCAGCCACACCAGTACACTCATTCGATACAATATTCACCACACAGGGTGGTACGTTATTTACAAGAATACCATCTAATCTATTGTCAAAGCTATACTTAGCGATTAAGTGTGCCACCTTATTGGCCGAGCGGCTAATCTTTGACAATTGAAGATTGTTGATCAACTTCGAGATGCTCAACGCTTTCATCTTCAGGCCACGCATAGCAGACCTGTCAACGCTTTGACAGGGATCAATGAAATCCCACGACCAAATTTATACTAAAAATATCAATATCTACAATACTCCCAAAACACTTACGCTGGTTGTAGTGGGAGTATCATAAGTAGTATCATGCATGCCAACTAGACGTTTTGGATGATGTGGCACATAATTAAATGAGAAAAGAGAGGATGTAGTATCATATCATGATACCGTATCATATTAAATGCTCCGCTAGTTTGTGTCATGCATGACAATTAATAAGGCAACCTAAGATACTAGCTTATGATACTATGTGTTACGGAGTTAGTATCACACAATAGTATCATATGCATGATACTAGTATATGATACTACCCATTACAACCAGCCTTAGGCGCGGTGCATTAACTTCTACCTCGTTTCTTGTTTCTTGACATATCAACCAATAGGAGATGTGGGTGTGCATGCTTTTAATGACTTGAGACTACCAAACATGACATGCGGTGGTTAGTTCATTGCATGCAATGCTATTAATTAGCAAATAAACATTAAGATCTCTCGTTTTCCCCTCCTCCTTGGTCACAGTGCACAATCTAAGATGACTTGCTCACCTAAATGGAGGGAGTACTCATTATAATGAGTACTCCCTCCTTCCATCTATATAGGGCCTAATACGTTTTTCAAGACCGCCTTTGACTATTGATAAAATTAATACTACATGACATGAATAATGTGAAAACTATATCATTGAAAGCTCCTTTCACATGCGAATTTGATGATGTGCTTCGTGTAAGTTGCATGTCATATATTATTGCTCTAACATTTGGTCAAAGTTAGCATCGAAAAACGCATTAGGCCCTATATAGATGGAAGGAGAGAGTATAAGAACTACGTTTTATAATGAGTGTAAAAATATTGATTTGACATTGTGAATGTTGACACATTGTGGAATAGTTTTTGAAGTGTGCAAAAGTACTCAACTAGTGTTGTCGTTCTCCACAAAAAAAATGTGTTTACCAATGCATGCATGAACTCTAGTTACTCTAACCCCCCTCTCTTCTTTAATTCTTTGCCACATCAGTATGTTTGCTATTCTCGTGTGCATGATACCAGCTAAGATACCACCATTATGGCCAGCCTTAATCATCGCATGCAATAATTTAGTGCACCTTGAAATATGAACATATGTGGGGCGTGTTTGTTTTTAATGACTTGAGACTATACCTAACCCGGCATGCAAGATGACTTATTATGCACCGTTCCCCATACCTGCAGGAAGCCCGTTCGTCTCCAAATTTTTCCTCTCCATGTGTGGAAACAATATGCCTGCCAAACTCTCCTTCTCCCTCCGGCGGTCCCACCACTCCACCCCGTGTGAAAAAATCTGCATGCGTGACTCTCCTCCCCCCACGCTTGTCCAATCCGTTGTGATCAGCAATATTTCCACCCCTTCGCTCCCCGTAATTTACTCCAACAAATATGCCCACGTAGCTGTTACTTAACTGCAGGTGCATTCGGTCACTGACATATGGGCCCAACAGGGGTCTGGCCCACATGTCAGTGACGCAACTGGACCGGCAGTTAAGTCAGTGCAGCTCAGTCCATATCTTACGTAGGTGTGCCATTGCTTGCTATAAATACTGCGCCTCCCACGACATCACTATCTCCTCCCCCTCACATTCACGTTCATCGCTATCTCCTCCCCCCTCCCTCTCACGTCGACCACCAAGCCCTAGGAGCCCCTCGCAGCACCGCGCGGACGGTCACGCGTCGCCGTTCCGTTCCTCGCCGCCACTAGTCGAGGAGGACGCATCGGCGTTCCGCTCCTCGCCGCGACGCGTCGAGGTGGACGCATCGGCGTTCCCAATCTCGCCAGCACGCGCGCCGGAGGATGCGTCGGCTCCCCGCTATGAGGAGAATGCCGCATCGCCCGCCGAGCCCCCCCCAGCATTGAGGAGTTTTGGAAATAAATGGATGTCGCCTTGTGGGAGACTTTGCCTCCAGCAGAGCGCGCCAAAATAGAGGCGGAGAAGAAGGCCGAGGAAGAGAAGCACACCGCGGAACAAGCTGTCTAGGAGGCCTATGTCGCATCCGAGAGAGTCAGGCAATTGGCTCTTTGGCAGAAGGCTCGTGCGAGGGCCGTGAGGATGGTGGAGGACGCCCGTGCCGACGCCCTGAGTGCAGTCGGGCCCAAGCGCCTCATCTACGCTTGGCGCTACGTGGACCGGGTGCACGCTTCCAGCGAGGAGGAGTACCTATTGGCGTCGGATCACCACACCGGTGAGATCGCGCTTGACCGCCGGCAAGCCGCCAATCAGCACCTCACGAGTTGCGAGGCTGAGGAAGAGGCATTGTGTTGGCGCGCTGGGAAACGGCCGCGCACCAGGGCACTCGTGGCGCGCCGCAAGCTCTCCTGCGAGCGCCGTGGCTTTTAGGAGGAGTATAATTTTTGTTTCGTAAGGCGATCTCATTAGTTTTGTGACGCAAATGATAAATCCTGAATGTTCAGGAATTTTTAGCGTCCTTAATTAAGTATGTAAAAGGGAAAGTTTGGAAACCTTGTGTATTCGTACGCATTTTGCAAGTACGTGCATATAGCACAAACTTTACTATATACTATCGTAGGAAAAGAATTCTATGAAACCAGGTCTCATGCGAGACCCATCCTGATGGATGACACGTGGCATTCACAAATCACAAAGCATCCCCCACCCCCACTTAAAAGCCACGTGTCATCCATCAGGACGGGCCTCACCTGCTAACCGTGAGACCTGGTCTCATATGTAATTTTTTTCCACTATCGCACTACATGTCTCTCTCGATATATGCTTGCAGACTGTGCTACTCCCTCCGTCCAGGTCAATAAGTCATCTTCGGTTGTGCACCGTGACCAAGAAGGAGGAAAGACTTATACATCTAGACGGAGGGAGTACTACTATTACTTATGTACGTGCAAATGCACGTTTTAACATTACGATGCGGTTTTTGTAAAAATAGAAAAACAACACTAGTCAAGCTTGTGAAACGATTCAATGCAAAATAAATGCAAAAATGCTCGTTTGATTGTTTACTTTTAGCTTCCTTCTCTGTGGTTATTTCTCTATCGTACTTTGTACGGAGTATCTCACTGGTTGGAAAGGCATGCAAATTCCCAAACCGCTTCCTACACCCTGTATCTCACTGGTTGCCGGCGTTGACGTTGTCGCCCATGTCGTCGAGGATGAGGTTGCCGAGGTCGGGGAAGAAGTCGTCGTTCGCAACTAATCATGTAGACTAGCATAGTAGTAGGATACAAAGTAGAAACATGAATTTTACCATGATTTCGAATAGGAAGGACAGAAACACATACGGTGCAACGGGAGCAGCACCGTTGGTGTTGAGATTGTCGCCCATGTCCAAACACCACATAGACATGATCTTTGAGCATGGTTCGTAGTCGTTCCACGCTCGGGCATTGAAATTTGTAACTATTTTAGATTAGAATATACTACCCCTCCGGTGCTAGTAGTAGAGCAGAGTCCTACTCTACTACTCTACTCAAGCAAGTTAGGGCATAGCATTGTAGGGAGTACCAGTACTGTGATCACTCAAGCAAGTTCTCTGGCATCGACATGACCCTACGCTGCTGGTATGTGTCTCGTAAGTCAAGCGGCATGTTGTAGTCATCATCACCTGTCCACTTCCCGCAGCATATATTCGCTTCTCCATCTTTGTCCACACATAATCTCGTACAATCTTCCATCCCCGCTAAGGCGCCTCCCCCCTCGTCCGAAACCCAAGCACTAACAATGGCAGAACCGAGCAGCGTCCGCCGAAAGAGTGGCTGGAATTCGCTCCCCATAGAGGTAATCAAGCTCATTGTTTCGCGTGTGGACAATCTCAGTACCATGCCGCTCGCTGCGTGCTCGTCGGGGCTGTACCATTTACTCAAAGCCCTCAGGCCGGAGCTTTTTAAGCCAGCTCCTTGCTTGTTGATGTCGCCTGATCTTCAGAAACGGCGTGTCATGCAGCATAACGATCATAGGGTGGCGAGCATCAACCCCCTTGATTGCGATCCGATCCCCGTCAGCCTCAACTACATTAACATTATGTACTGGGTCGGCATGAACACGTCTTGGATGGTGCTCGTCGATGGTCGCGGCAGCTGGATGCTCGTGGAGGTCTACACCCGGTGATTGATCCCCCTTCCTTCGATTAACACTGCACTGCTTTGGCACCGTGGCCCAGAATACTCGGAATCTTACAGTAGCCAACATGATACCAAGTTTGATTTGCTCAAGGTTGTAATCTGCCAAGTGCCCACAAGATCTGCAAATTATAAAGACTTCAGGCTAATTGCGTTCTTCAACCGTGGTCTCGCCTATCTGACAGGTCACTGCGGTAAGTGGATAAATTTACGCGTCCATCGCAGGACCATACATCCTCCATGGTTCTCTGATGCCATTGAACACAAGGGCTTCATTTACGTTGTCGACTCCTTCTATGGTTGGATGTATTGCTGGCCTACTCCAGTCATCGCTACAAACGGCTGTTACAGCAGTATGTTACTTTCCTATGATATCATGATGGCTTGCTTATATTACTGTCAACATTTGCTGAAAAAATATTCATGCTCATAACATGCTATTCTTAAGATTGACTAAACCAAGAGCCCTTTTTTATTTGACTCCAACTTGGTATGATGTTGTAGGCCGCCTGGTGTCCCTATCCTTCCTAATCCCAGAACCTTTCAAAGAAAAGCGGCATGGCAGTTGCAGGTGGTTCCTGTCTCGATCAGACGACGGCGAAAGATTGATGATCGTTCGCACGTACCGGACGTATTGTTTCGCGGAATACGATCACAGTCACTGCAAGGTCTTTGAGCGGGATCCCAGCTTCTCCGGGCCTTCAGGAATTTTTGACTGGAGGCTGGTAAGTAGCTTTGGTACACGCTCTCTGTTTGTCGGACTGAATTATCTGATTAACCAGGAGATAACCGACGACAAGGATCATGATGGCAGCGCGGTTTCGTTCATCAGGCAAAACTGTGTGTACACAGCGTACCATGCGTCTCTGCATGCACCATACCCTGATATGTGCCGCCACGCTCTGCAGCCCAAAGTAGGAGAGAGGGTCGTAAGTATCAGACTTTGACCTGTTGGCTGGAGTTTCCCCTGTCAGGCACCCATCTGGTTCAAGCCGTCAGCCAATCTCCACAGCTTAATAAATAGTAACGTCTAACTGAGCCAGTTAGTTAGATGCGTACACTTGGTGTAGTAGGATCTTTATTTAGTTTGATGCATACACTTGTTCTTTTTTGTAGCCTTTTTGTAATGATGGCTGATGTTTGGTTTGGAAGAGAGAGCTGCGTCTTCACTCTGCTGGCATGCTTACTGCTTCTGTTGCACCCCCAGCCCTGGTTGCTGCTGCTGCTGCTGCTGTTTTCAATGTATAATCAATAGTATATTCCGTCTGTTGGTTGAATAAATGTGTTGTTAGAACGACAAACACAATGTTTTGGAAGTCGTTGCACGGTTCGATCCTTTAGTGCCCCGTACCGTACGTAGCGCATACTATTTATCATACGGAACATATTTTTTTTGAAACTCGGAACACATTTTCACTTGTTGATAACATGTAGCCCACTGATGAAGGCCCAATAGAGAAGCCCATAATTAACTGGAAGGGAGGCTCTCACATGAATCTAGCCTAGGTACATGCTCATGGTCCCCTAAACATAAATAAGTAAATAAATAAAGCTAAATGCTCATGCACCAGTTCTTTGGGAAAATAGGTAGCCCAGTATTTATTTTTGAAGAATACCCAACCTAGGCCTATTTGTTTTCTCCGAATTACTGGGCTGCAAATCTTTCAAGACGAGGAGGGATGCATACCGACCTGCCTTAAGAGTATGATCAATGTCTGTTAAAAGTAATATCAAAAGGGGTTGAAAATTCCAAAAAAATATAGCAAATGGAATATAAGTTTCTTTTTTTGTTTTTGTTCTTCACTGATATCTTATACGTATTTCATTGGATTTAACATGACATAGTACTAATTTATTTTTAAATCTGTTTTAGTATGGCTATTAATTTTTGGATTTAGAATATTTCGTTCCCTAGCAAAAATTTGCGAATTTTCAAAGTTTCGCACATATTTAGTTAATTTTTTGACCCTGGCACTGACGAGAAAATGGCCAGCAATTCTAAAAATGGAAAACGGGCTGCAATAAATTCCATATGAATTAGAAAATGAGTAAAAATTATAAAAATAATAGCAAATGGGTTGTACATGCCACAGATTTCGAGGCTGACTTGTTTATGCAAGGCTTTGTCAGTGAACACACGATTCTAGCAGCAGTTAGTGTTGGATGTCCATCCAACGGGCGACGTGCTTATTCAATCTCTGATCTTCCTGCTCCAGCCGCCTAAACTAGCGCCGGTGGGACTGCCTGCTCCCTCCTCTTCTGGCCCGCTGTGATGCCGCGCAAGCTTCCCCGGCTCACCCTACTCCCTCCGTTGGCCTGGCCGCACGCAATCAACTGCCTCCTTATTACGCGAAAAAAATGATTCCTCCCACTGACATCTGGGGCGCACCGGTTGGGAGGCCGACCTGTGGGCCTACTAAGTTGACGCGTACGCAGGGCTTGTCAACTTAGTCAACAAACGATTCTAGCAGCAGTAATCGTTCGATTTGAATCGAACGGTCCTGCTACTTCTTCAATCGCTGCTCTTCTTGCACCAGCCGCCCAAACCAGCGCCGGGGAGACCGCCTGCTCCTGCCTCCAGTGGCCGGCTATGCTGCCGATGAGGCCTCATCGCCCCCTAATACACCCACTGCTAGCCAGACCCTGCGGCGACGGTAGCCTTACACCGCAGCCGAACCAGTGAACCCTTGTACTCCTCTCCCGTGGGCATCCACTGCCGCGTCTTCCCCGGCTCCGCGTCGTCCTCTTCCTAGGCCTCGCCATCGTCCACCGCCTTGGTGCTCTCGGCGCGGCGTGGTCAACATGGTCAACGACATTCCATCAGAAGAGTACTGTACATGGAGAGGCTGACAGCTGGGTCCACGGCCACATCCCAGTATTTTTGTGATTTGCCAAGTAAGTCGCTTTGTCAGGCCTGTTGGGCTGCAAATATTTCAAGATGAGGAGAACTTTCATTCGGCTGGCCGAGAAAATGGCCCATCGGTAATGAGAAATAGGCTGTACATTTTTAAAATACATCAAGCCGGCAATTAGTTTCAAATATCTTTTCTTCATTTCGAGATTTGAAATTACATTAATTTTTATGTGTGGAGAATTTGTTGGATTTTATATTGATATACATTTATTTTTAAAATCAGTTTGAATGTGAGTCAAAATTTCGGGATTAAAAACAGTTCGGACCACACCGAAATATGCAAAATTTCGTATAATTTTTTAACCGTGGCCACAATATGGGCTATAATGCTAGCAAAAAGAATATGGGCTCCAAAAAAACCTTAATAATTAGCAAATGGGCTGTAAATTATTAGAAATAATGGCAAATTGGTTGTATGCTGTTTTCCATAGATTTGAGGCTTTCCTAAAAAAAGGTTGACGCACAAGCAGTGACTGTTGGATGGCCATCCAACGGCCGTCGTGCTTCTTCTGCTCTTCCTGCTCCAGCCGCTCAAACAGGCGCCGGCGGGACTGCCTGCTCCCTCCTCCCCGCGGCCGGCTTTGCTGCCGCGCAGGCCTCACTGCCCCACCGTACTTCCATCGCTGGCCTAGCCATCCCTCTACTCACCCACACCTGCTATTATTCTCCGGCGACGGCAGACGAACCAGTAAACCCTCGTACAGTCGTACTCTCCTCCACGTGGGAAACAACTACCGAGTCTTCCCTGCCTCTGTGTCGTTCCCTTCCTAGGCCTCGCCGTCGTCCACCGCCCTGGTGCTCTCGGCGCGGCCCGGTCAACGTGATCAACGACCGACATGCATCTGAAGTGGACTTTACATGGAGAGGCCGACATCTGGGTCCACGGCCGCACACAAGGAAATGCCTCCTTATTACACGCAAAATAATGATTCCTCCACCTGACATCAGGGACCCACCGAAAGGGCCTCTGTACTTCACGAAAAAAACGTTACCGCCGCTGACAGCTCGGACCCACCAGCTATATCTTCGCACGCAAGGAAGTGCCTCCTTATTACGCACAAAAAAATGAATACTCCCCCTGTTAGCTGGGACCCAGTATAGTGGCAGGCTGACTTGTGGGCCTACTAAGTTGATGGGGACGGAGGGCTTTGTCAACTTAGTCAATATACACGATTCTAGCTCCAGTGACCGTACGATGTCCATCCAACGGCCGTAGTGCTTCTTCAACCTCTGGACTTCTTGCTCCAGCTGCCCAAAGCAGCGCCGGTCGTGCCTCGTGCTCCTGCCTCCCGTGGCCGGCTGCGATGCGGCGGAGGCCTCACCGCCCCCTACTACTCCCACCGTTGGCCAGGCCATCCCTCTACTCACCCACACCCCCTGTTATTCTGTGGCGACGGCAGCCTCACACCGTAGCGAACCAGTGAACCCTTGTACTCCTCTACGCGTGGGCATCCACTGCCGCGTCTTCCCCGGCTCCGCGTCGTCCCCTTTCTAGGCCTCGCCGTCGTCCACCGCCCTGGTGCTCTCGGCGCAGCATGGTCAACATGGTCAAGGAACGGCTTCCATCGGACGTGGACTGTACATGGAGAGGCTGACAGCTGGGTCCACGGTCGCAGCAAAGAAGTGCCTCCTTATTACGTGCAAAATAATTATTCCTCCACCTGACAGCGGGACCCACCGGACGGGCCACAGTATTTCGTGAAAAAAAATGTTTCCCCCTGACTGCTGGGACCCACCAGCTACATCTTCACACGCAAGGAAGTGCGTCCGGGCAAAAAAACGATTCGCCCCCTGACTGCAGGGACCCACCAGCTACATCTTCGCAGGCAAGGAAGTGCCTGACAGTCGGGACCCACCTGGTCGAAGCATATGTAGCGTTGTCATTCTGGTCGCGAACGTGTACGTACATATTTACTGGTCGATGTAGAGGCGCACACGTGTCGTAGTAGAGGCGCGCACGTAGCATGTACACGTACGTACAACAGCCGGGGTGCAAGAAAGAAAATACGGCCACATATGTGTACATACGGGCGGGGTCTCGAACGCCTACTCGCGCATACGTACGGCCAGGGCTCGTGTACATGGCTGGGTCGGAACGGAGAAACAGCATCGTCGTCGTGTTCATGGGGAGGCAACGGAATGCGTCGTGTTCATGGGGAGGCAACGGAATGCGTCGTGTTCATCGGGAGGGCTTGGACGGAACAGACGATGGAAACGAGGCCTGGCGTACCGCAGAACGGAGAAAACGGCCTTGTGTTCGACCGGCCACGTTCGAAACGGGATCATGTTCATCGGGAGGGGTCTGGCGTACCGTAAAACGGAGGAAACAGACCTCCTACGGTCGAAACGGGGGTCCTATTGATTCGGAGGGGTGTGGCGTACCGCAAAACGGACGAAACGGACTTGTGTTGGAGCGCTACGGTCGAAACGGGGGTCATGTTCATTGGGATGGGTGTGGCGTACCGCAAAATGGGACTCCACGGGATACTGTTCATCTCCACCGTCGACCCCCTCCAGCCTCCACGAGCTATTGTTCATCCACCGTCGACCTCCTCCAGCCTCCACCTGCGACTGTTCATCCACGGGCTCCTGTTCATCCAGCCTCCACCGCGCGCTACTCCACCGGCTACTGTTCAACCAGCCCTCTTCACGGGCTCCTGTTCAACCACCCCTCCATGGGCTACTGTTCATCCTGCCCTCCACCGTCTACTGTTCATCCTGCCCTCCACGGGGTGGTCCTATTCATCCAGCCCTCCACGGGGTCCTGTTCATCCAGCCCCAACCAGCTCGATCGATCGGGGTCCTGTTCATCCAGAGGCAACACCACGGG